>NW_027063105.1:1123535-1200562 GCF_032884065.1 Artemia franciscana
CTCAAGCCTTGGCCAAACAAGTCCTTTATACAAAAGGCTCAGAATATAGTAGATAGTAAAGAGCTGTTAAGTATTAATGAACTTTATGAACCATCCTTTAAGTCCATCACAAATGGAAGTCCTGTGTAATCCTTTGGCTCTTTCCACACACCTATAAATAGCTTCTGTGACTCTTTTTTTATCAATATCACCACCACAAAATATTTTAAACTGTCACCTCAGTCAAATATCTTTAAAAATTATAAGTACCAACACTGACAGTATTTCAACTGAATGGAATGAAGCCACCTCTGTTCTTTTAAAAGAACAAGCTGACATACTTGCAATTGTGGAAGAGTGCCCCCAATTTAGCAATACCAAACATACAGAATTTTGCATCAGCATCAATGGTTAAAAACTTTTTTCAAATTTATTGGACTCTAATTGCAGGAGAGGAGTGGCTATTTTTGCAGGCAGGTGTTATTATTCCCACAAACAATTATAGACCTTGGATTGAAACAATGTGGTTAACTATAACTATTGACAATAATATAATATGCTTTGGATGTGCATATTGTAGCCCTAGTTCCCCAAGCCATATTATTAGCAAAAATGCCCTTTTGAAAATGTTATCCGATATCTTAAAATTCAAATCTTTTGAGACAATTATAGCTGGTAATTTCAGCCTGTCAGAAATTTTATGGATCGATGGATATGGGTCATCAAAAACACAAACTACAGGTTCTTCCTTTGCATCTTGTCTATCAAATAATTATCTGTACCAAACAGTGAATGAGCCTATAAAAATTTGTAGTGGTCAGAATCTATCCCTTCTCGGCCTAGCTATTGTTTCTAGTCCTGAGATATTGATAAGCAACAATTATCTGCCCTCCCCCCTCCCGGGAAAAAGCATCCATGTTCCACATGGATTCTTTTCACAATTCAACTCTCTCTACAATTAATATTCACACCAAACAAACTACAAATATATATTGCTCATTTATTGATTAAGAAGCTGTATGTAGAGATTTAGCATGTATTAACTGGAGTTTTACTGCAGATGATGATCTTGACCCTTCTTGACATATCTGCAAAACTTTATTACTTGGTGCTGAAATGAGACATACTAGCATCAGGACGATTAAACAGCCTAAAACACTGCCATATCCAACTCCTTTTACTTGTAGTCTCATCCAAAAAAAAAATCCAAAGCATGGAAAAAGTATTGCAAAGATAGGAACTCCTGTAACTTCAAAAGGTACCAGGAATACAGAAATCTTGTAACAAATGAAATAAAAAAATTAAAACAAAATTATGAAAACAAACTGGCTCAACAAATCAAGGTAAATCCCAAACTCTTTTGGAGGCATGTATCAACTGAAAAACCAGAAAAACAATCAGTTCCAATTTTGTGGGAAAATAGACGTGTGATATCCACACCTGAAAGAAAAGCAGAAGTCTTCAACAAACAATTTTCCTCAGTAATTCTTGGTGGTCAGGATGTCCCAAACCCCTACATTATTTTCTTACCCTATCACTGCTGCTATGCTTGGTGAATAAGAAACTTGATTCAGTTAATGTAAATGAATCTAATATTCATCCTTGGCTTCTCAAACAGATATTATAGCTGCCCCATTAGCTATAATCTTCAAAAGTTCAATCTAGGCTGCACAACTTCCAGTGAATTGGAAAAAGCATACATAACTCCAGTTCTAGAAAAGAGAAAAATGAAATTCTACAGCAAATTACAGGTCAA
Organism: Artemia franciscana; assembly: GCF_032884065.1. NCBI lineage: Eukaryota > Metazoa > Arthropoda > Branchiopoda > Anostraca > Artemiidae > Artemia > Artemia franciscana. The sequence continues at coordinate 1,125,271 of NW_027063105.1, forward strand.
TCAGTAATACCTCTTCTGTTGTCAACGTGATTGATTTTTTACTTAATGATATTATTATTAAAAATCTTGAAAAGAATGGTATCCTTCAACATTCTCAACATGGTTTCCAAAGTGGTAGATCTGTTGACACAAATTTACTGCAATCTTACAATCTGGTTACAGATCTAAGAGACAAGGGAGTCCCTGTTGATGTTTCCCTCTTTAATCTAGCAAAAACCTTTGATAGGGTCTGCCACAGGAGACTAATTTACAAGTTACATGCTGCAGAAATAAACAACAAACTTGTTGGCTGGATTAAGGCATTTCTTGCTGAAAGGACTCAACAGGTCAGAATATTCACATCTCATGGAATACTAATTTATTCTAATTCATTGCTAGTCATGAGTGGTGTGTTGCATGGTCCTATCCTTGACCCTACCCTCTTCAATATTCTTATTAATGAATAGCTCTTAAGACTTTTTGAGCTCTTAAAAATTACAAATTTTCAATTAAAGTATGAGTTATTGGTCATTTTTGACAAAATAATACTATATTTTCTCAGTGCCAAAATTATTCATAGTTAGGTTAGGTCAAAAAGTGCTTAAATTTGAATTTGCAATATAAGTAATATTTATAGCTGCTTAAAAACTGGCTTTTCACCTATATGTGAAAAAATATCAAAGCTGACAGAAGAAATATGGAGAACAGAAAAACAGAAGAAATTGTTTTCAATATTTTATACAACTTCATTGTGATAAAACAATACATATGTATTATTTAAAAATGGACTTGTAATCAAAAAGTAAGTTTTAAAATCCATGGTTTAAGCCTTTTTTATATGCAAAAACTAGAAAATTTTTGGTTAACTCCTAGAAATTTGTTGACTTGGTAAGTCTACAACTGTTGAAATTTTTTCTAAAAAACATTTTACCTGTATTTTCAGTCATTAGTTTCTTTTCTCTTGCTTAGTTCTGAAAATTTAATTCCTACTATTTTAGAAGAACTTTTAGCCATATCAATGGACTTTTTTCAAAATTTGGGAAATGCATTTGCATATCCTTAATACCTTTTAAAATGGGATTGAGTAAAGTTGTGAAGCTGAAAGCAGTTTTGTTGTAGGCTAACTCATTAAAGCAGAATATATATTTTGCACATCTATTTATTCTCTTATTTTTTAAATCATTCCTACTCCTACTGGAAACACAAATGATAGCCACCACACATACGTCAAACCCTGTTAATACAAACACTAAAATTGAATACTGACTCTTCGATTGGAACAATTGTTACTGGTTCTTCTTTTGTTGGTTTCATCTCCATTTTTCTTTTTCTTAACAAAATGCCAAAATTCCCTTTTTCTTCTTCTTTATTTCTATTCTACGCTTGGTCGACCACTTAAAACAGTGTTTCTAATTTTCATTTCAATTCATGATTTTTAATATAAAAACGATAAATTGGCCTCAGGTCTGGTAAAAATTTTTTTTGTAAAACTGTTTTTCATTTTATGTTCTGGCTTTGGAGATGTTTACTCAACTTACGAGTAATCATTAAAATGCGATTCTTTTGATGTAGCTATTGGTACCAAAATTCCATTTTTTTTAGAGTTTTGGTTACTATTGAGCTGGGTCGCTCCTTACTACAATTCGTTACCACGAACTGTTTGATTCGTATAAGAAAAACTGTGATTGTGGCAACAAATCAAGGCGAGCTAAACCCCAAAACAGTATTATTGCCACTCTTCCCTACCGAATCTATCTTCTTTATGCTTGCTCAGTCATTCACTAGCTATTGAAGAGTGAACTCCTATAATCGGATTACTTTTTCAAGTTAAAAGGATTAAATTTGATATTGGTTTGGACTTTTTATTGCGTAATTTGATGCAATAATAGACTTCTACGTGCGGATTATAGCAATTATTATGGCGATCACTCAAGCAAAGTTTGATGAAGGAATGAAACGGCTTCAGGCGTCACTTGATAAAATATTAGCAGAACGGGAAAGTTTTTCGGTCTCAATAGTTGCTCTTCAAGACGAAGTTTTAAGACGTAATGTCTCTTCTTTCTGACAAATTGCAAGTTACCGAGGACATTTCTCTTACAAAGTGTTATCGCCTTAAGATAATTAGCAGTTCAAACATTACTAGTAGGAAAACTAGTGTTCGACCGGCCCCCGTTTTTATATTGCTAGACACGGATCTTAGCATTCAGTCGATTCTCAGTGAGGTAAATAAGTTGAAGGGTAGTGGAATTCGCATTTGCAGTGATCTCCCACCAAAGCTAAATTTTCTATGGAATGAGCTATTGTCTAAGGGAAAGGAGATGCGTGATTCAGGTTTGGTTCATCTTACGCGTATTAAACAAAAAGGGAGCAAATTATCGCTAGAATGTAAAGTCTCCGTCTTCACAGTGGGTTAAGATTGACTAGTTACGGTGATTAATAATGACATTTCATTTGGTGAGATTACTTTTATTATTTTACAATATGTAATGTTTCTCTGTTCATACGATAGCTTTTTTTTCCCTCTGTAGGGAAAAAATATTCTATTTATTGTCCCTCTGTAGCTTATTATGTGTTTATTTTATGTCTTTTTCTTTCTTTTTTTGTGTCTGTTTCTATTTATATGAAGTAATTGAGTGTAATAATTTTTCAGTGTCCGCATTTCATCTTACAATGAATATGTTCCATTTCTCTCTCCTGTTTCTATTTATTATCTAGCAGTTTTTTTTTCTTTCATTATTTTTGAGTTCTCACTGGTTCAGTTGTTTTTGCTACTTTAAGACTCAGACGGTATGCATTTTGCGAAAGTTTCTGCTAGTTCGAATCATAATTCTGATTTTGTACATTGGATGATAATTGTATTGGGGATAGACTGAGATACCTTGAGTCTAACCCTTTTGATTTTTCCATATTCCAGAGCCATGATAAATTTTCAGGAAATAAGATAAATGACGGTGGGCTAATTAACTTTCCAAATTGTAAATATAAATTACCTTCTCAAGTTTCTGATCTTCCCAGTACCGGTGTTGTGAGAACAGGATTTTTAAATTGTAGGGTTTTTTTCAGTTCACAGGATGATCTTGTCGATGTAGTTCATAAACTATCTTGTCATGTCGCTGGATTCTGTGAGACTTTTCTTACAGACCTGACTCCTCAGGTTGTTTTTCCTGGATATCAATTTATTTTTAAAAACCGATTGACTAGGCGCCAGGGTGGTTTAGCAGTACTAGTTAAAGAAGGTATCTCTTTTCGACGCATGGCAAATCTGGAAGGTTCTCATGAGGAAATGCTTTTTGAAGTAATGGTGACTGAAATTAGTCTTGGAAAAAAAGATGTTTTTTTGCGTAGTATACCGACCGCCTTCTTCTCCAGTCAAATCTTTCCTCTCTAAACTCCATAATTTTTTGCATCAACCCCATTTTCAAAATAAAGATGTAATCCTTTCCGGAGATTTCAATATTGACCTTCTAGAAGCTTCAAATGAATCCTCTGTTGAGTTATTGTCTTCTTGCTTTTCTGCGTGTCTGCTTCCTACTTGCCTGATACCTATAAGAATTTCACCTAGTTCTGCTTCTCTCATTGATAATATTTTTACATCTTTACCTATTCAAGCAAATTTTGCTGTTTTGTGATATATCGGATCATTTCCTGCTGGTTTCAGATTTAGCTCTTACTTATAAAATACCGCAGGTAAGTAAGGAACGTCAAGGACGGTTAATAAATAAAATAACATTAAAGCACCTGAATGAAAGCCTTGGACTATTGGATTGGCAGGAGGTAATATCCACGGAGGATACAGATATGGCAACTGATAATTTTCTAAGAAATTTCAATTGCTGCCTTGATTCTAGTTGCCCATTTGTTACGATTAAAATTTGCAGAGAAAAATTTCCTATAAGGCCATGGATAACGTCTGGAATTTTGATATCAGTTAAGAAAAAAAAATCAGTTATTTAAAAAGCAGTGAAAGAATCCAACTGATTATAATATTAAAAATTTTAGAATTTTCAAAAATAAATTAACCGCAATGATACGTTTCTCGAAACAATTGTATTATAAAAAGTCTTTCGAAGAAGCTCAAAATTCTCCTCGCAAAACGTGGTCTTTAATTCATTATCTTATAAAAAAAGAAAGTAAGTCGAATTTTCCTGAAGTTATTTGTTTAGAAGATGGTTCGACTACTAATAAATCGAACCAGTTTGATGCACGTAGTAATAAACATTTTTCTTCATACCTTCCTTCTCCTCAAAGTAATTCAGTTTTTCTCGGGCCTATTTCTCATTCTGAAATAACAAAAATAGTGTGTGATCTAAATCCAGGTAATTCAGCGGGAATTGACGGGTCTAGTTCTAAAATTGTTTTGTTTCTTGTCAGTTGTTTTGTCTTGTTGTTTCTTGGTTGGGGCTGGATGATCTTCTTCTTTGTCAAAAACAGGACTCTTTAGACGTCTTGCTGCTTCTTCTTTTATACGTCTTGCTGCTTCTTCTTTCATACGTCTTGCTGCTTCTTCTTCTTCGAAACCTGGAGCTATCTCTTCTATAATGTAACTGCCTGCTCCTTTAACTGGACCTGGGTCCGGATACTTAGTCAATCGACTAGGTTATTTCATTCTTTAACCCAATAGATTGTAGAGACCTGTTTAAAGGAAATCGATGCGCTCAAAGCTTTTTTGCAATTGGAAAATGATAATAAAGAACAACCTCTAATCCATAGAGAGAAGACACTAAATTTTTTTTCAACAGGAGAATATAAAAGAAATATATTTTTAAATGTTGCTTCTCTCAGGTTAGGGGCCATACCTGGATTACAGTGAAGTCATGATATAGAATGAACTCTGACCTATAACAACTGCATTACTAAGAGACTAAAAGTTTGTAATAAAACCTCACTTTCTTAGAAACCATAATCAGCCATTTGATATATTTTTTGACAGTACTGAAATCTAGTAAAAGACAAAAAAAGGCAGCAATGTTTTTAGGGTTTTTCTGAGTTGCAGCAGTAGTTACATAAAGGATTGATCTAGTTCATCATAAATACTGTCAGTCAAGCAGTTACTAATACTGGTTTTGTTTAGACTTTAAATTGACAAATGCATAAAAATTGCCTACAGAAGGAATGGAAGCTGCAACCTATTGAGTAATATTCCAACTAACTACCCACTGTGCCATTCAAGCTTTCAAGAACCTTTTAATATAGTTTATGTTATATTATAATAAAGAACAAACTCTAGCCCATAGTAAATTCAATATCTTGTATAAAAATTTTATAGTGAAGAACAAACTCAAGCCCAAAGGAACTGAAGCCTGTGGTTCATTCATATTATCTCCATTACTTTAGCAAGGAGTTACCTAAACCAAGTTTCTTTTTTTAGATTCAATTTTTCATATGAAAAATTTATTGTGACAGGGAATTAAACCCCAGTCTCCCACATGATAAGCAGGTACACATACTATTGTACCATTGGAGATTTATAGAATATAATTTACATAAAAGACATGATTATAAATTTGTTAATACACTAAAATAATCATAGAAGGGATCAGTCTGATTAATTATAAATGGGAATTATTTAAGTTTTATCGGTATCATGGCTGTAGAGATGGCTGAAAACTAGTAAAGAACAAACCATAGCAAATATTGGGCTTAATTTGATTACTCATTCTCTGAATTATACGGGTTGCAGAAGTAGCTAGCAACCTAGCAATAGGCAATCATGCCCCATAGTAAAAATGAAATAGCCCATAACTCATAAAACTAGAATCAGATCAAAACCCTCCCATCCTTTTCTCTGTCTAAAACTTAGACATAAAAAAATGTATCTAGCAAAGACTGTATGAACTCTGACAAAAATTTCAACTCACGGCAAATGCATCTCAGGAAGGCCAGGAAAAAAGAAATTCCTTGGTTGCTGAACTCAGGTGCTGGATTCAGCTAGGTAAGCCACACCTGGCTATCAACTGCAGAAACATTATTACAAAAACTTGATCTGTCCATTTGGAGGGCATTCCCACAAGGCCATGGACTAATAGATGCCCCTTCTACCAGCCCTGTAAGATGTGTAAATAGTAATATTACCTTAAATTGCAGCTTGGAGCAATATAAGGATTTTTCCTTGTAGAAACTCCAGAGTTGATAACACATGACACATAGTTGAATACATGCACTTGACTAGTGGTTTGATGTTGCTGATTTGAGTGCTTCCCAGTTATGCTTCCATTCTTTTTTTGACCATTCGTTGTCAAGATGGTTCTTAAAGATGTCTGTGGTTTGGACAGCAATGGTATCTGGCAGTAATTTGTTCCAGAGGTTGGCAACACGGTTGGTAAGAAAATGGGCGCATTGCCGCTTTGAGGAGAAATGCCTGGATAACTTCAAGTTATGTCCCCTTGTAAAATAATCCTGAGACGCCAGAGGAAGAAGACCAGGAACTGCCTTTGTATTAATAAGTTTATGAACCAGAATGGCATCACCCCGTCTTCTTCTATAAACCAGAGTTGGGAGTTTCAGCTTGCAGAGCCTTGTAGGGTAAGGGAGCTCATGCAGTCCACTCATCATCTTAGTAGCTCTTCTCTGGACATCTTCAAGAGTTTTAGCATCTTTTTTGAAAAAGGGGGATGCAAGGACCATGCCTGTCTCAAGCCTTGGCCAAACAAGTCCTTTATACAAAAGGCTCAGAATTTTAGGTAGAATTTTAGGCTCAGAATATAGTAGATAGTAAAGAGCTGTTAAGTATTAATGAACTTTATGAACCATCCTTTAAGTCCATCACAAATGGAAGTCCTGTGTAATCCTTTGGCTCTTTCCACACACCTATAAATAGCTTCTGTGACTCTTTTTTTATCAATATCACCACCACAAAATATTTTAAACTGTCACCTCAGTCAAATATCTTTAAAAATTATAAGTACCAACACTGACAGTATTTCAACTGAATGGAATGAAGCCACCTCTGTTCTTTTAAAAGAACAAGCTGACATACTTGCAATTGTGGAAGAGTGCCCCCAATTTAGCAATACCAAACATACAGAATTTTGCATCAGCATCAATGGTTAAAAACTTTTTTCAAATTTATTGGACTCTAATTGCAGGAGAGGAGTGGCTATTTTTGCAGGCAGGTGTTATTATTCCCACAAACAATTATAGACCTTGGATTGAAACAATGTGGTTAACTATAACTATTGACAATAATATAATATGCTTTGGATGTGCATATTGTAGCCCTAGTTCCCCAAGCCATATTATTAGCAAAAATGCCCTTTTGAAAATGTTATCCGATATCTTAAAATTCAAATCTTTTGAGACAATTATAGCTGGTAATTTCAGCCTGTCAGAAATTTTATGGATCGATGGATATGGGTCATCAAAAACACAAACTACAGGTTCTTCCTTTGCATCTTGTCTATCAAATAATTATCTGTACCAAACAGTGAATGAGCCTATAAAAATTTGTAGTGGTCAGAATCTATCCCTTCTCGGCCTAGCTATTGTTTCTAGTCCTGAGATATTGATAAGCAACAATTATCTGCCCTCCCCCCTCCCGGGAAAAAGCATCCATGTTCCACATGGATTCTTTTCACAATTCAACTCTCTCTACAATTAATATTCACACCAAACAAACTACAAATATATATTGCTCATTTATTGATTATGAAGCTGTATGTAGAGATTTAGCATGTATTAACTGGAGTTTTACTGCAGATGATGATCTTGACCCTTCTTGACATATCTGCAAAACTTTATTACTTGGTGCTGAAATGAGACATACTAGCATCAGGACGATTAAACAGCCTAAAACACTGCCATATCCAACTCCTTTTACTTGTAGTCTCATCCAAAAAAAAAAAATCCAAAGCATGGAAAAAGTATTGCAAAGATAGGAACTCCTGTAACTTCAAAAGGTACCAGGAATACAGAAATCTTGTAACAAATGAAATAAAAAAATTAAAACAAAATTATGAAAACAAACTGGCTCAACAAATCAAGGTAAATCCCAAACTCTTTTGGAGGCATGTATCAACTGAAAAACCAGAAAGACAATCAGTTCCAATTTTGCGGGAAAATAGACGTGTGATATCCACACCTGAAAGAAAAGCAGAAGTCTTCAACAAACAATTTTCCTCAGTAATTCTTTGTAGTCAGGATGTCCCAAACCCCTACATTATTTTCTTACCCTATCACTGCTGCTATGCCTGGTGAATAAGAAACTTGATTCAGTTAATGTAAATGAATCTAATATTCATCCTTGGCTTCTCAAACAGATATTATAGCTGCCCCATTAGCTATAATCTTCAAAAGTTCAATCTAGGCTGCACAACTTCCAGTGAATTGGAAAAAGCATACATAACTCCAGTTCTAGAAAAGAGAAAAATGAAATTCTACAGCAAATTACAGGTCCATCAGTAATACCTCTTCTGTTGTCAACGTGATTGATTTTTTACTTAATGATATTATTATTAAAAATCTTGAAAAGAATGGTATCCTTCAACATTCTCAACATGGTTTCCAAAGTGGTAGATCTGTTGACACAAATTTACTGCAATCTTACAATCTGGTTACAGATCTAAGAGACAAGGGAGTCCCTGTTGATGTTTCCCTCTTTAATCTAGCAAAAACCTTTGATAGGGTCTGCCACAGGAGACTAATTTACAAGTTACATGCTGCAGAAATAAACAACAAACTTGTTGGCTGGATTAAGGCATTTCTTGCTGAAAGGACTCAACAGGTCAGAATATTCACATCTCATGGAATACTAATTTATTCTAATTCATTGCTATTCATGAGTGGTGTGTTGCAAGGTCCTATCCTTGACCCTACCCTCTTCAATATTCTTATTAATGAATAGCTCTTAAGACTTTTTGAGCTCTTAAAAATTACAAATTTTCAATTAAAGTATGAGTTATTGGTCATTTTTGACAAAATAATACTATATTTTCTCAGTGCCAAAATTATTCATAGTTAGGTTAGGTCAAAAAGTGCTTAAATTTGAATTTGCAATATAAGTAATATTTATAGCTGCTTAAAAACTGCCTTTTCACCTATATGTGAAAAAATATCAAAGCTGACAGAAGAAATATGGAGAACAGAAAAACAGAAGAAATTGTTTTCAATATTTTATACAACTTCATTGTGATAAAACAATACATATGTATTATTTAAAAATGGACTTGTAATCAAAAAGTAAGTTTAAAATCCATGGTTTAAGCCTTTTTTATATGCAAAAACTAGAAAATTTTTGGTTAACTCCTAGAAATTTGTTGACTTGGTAAGTCTACAACTGTTGAAATTTTTTCTAAAAAACATTTTACCTGTATTTTCAGTTATTAGTTTCTTTTCTCTTGCTTAGTTCTGAAAATTTAATTCCTACTATTTTAGAAGAACTTTTAGCCATATCAATGGACTTTTTTCAAAATTTGGGAAATGCATTTGCATATCCTTAATACCTTTTAAAATGGGATTGAGTAAAGTTGTGAAGCTGAAAGCAGTTTTGTTGTAGGCTAACTCATTAAAGCAGAATATATATTTTGCACATCTATTTATTCTCTTATTTTTTAAATCATTCCTACTCCTACTGGAAACACAAATGATAGCCACCACACATACGTCAAACCCTGTTAATACAAACACTAAAATTGAATACTGACTCTTCGATTGGAACAATTGTTACTGGTTCTTCTTTTGTTGGTTTCATCTCCATTTTTCTTGTTCTTAACAAAATGCCAAAACTCCCTTTTTCTTCTTCTTTATTTCTATTCTACGCTTGGTCGACCACTTAAAACAGTGTTTCTAATTTTCACTTCAATTCATGATTTTTAATATAAAAACGATAAATTGGCCTCAGGTCTGGTAAAAAATTTTTCGGTAAAACTGTTTTTCATTTTATGTTCTGGCTTTGGAGATGTTTACTCAACTTACGAGTAATCATTAAAATGCGATTCTTTTGATGTAGCTATTGGTACCAAAATTCCATTTTTTTAGAGTTTTGGTTACTATTGAGCTGGGTCGCTCCTTACTACAGTTCGTTACCACGAACTGTTTGATTCGTATAAGAAAAACTGTGATTGTGGCAACAAATCAAGGCGAGCTAAACCCCAAAACCGTATTATTGCCACTCTTCCCTACCGAATCTATCTTCTTTATGCTTGCTCAGTCATTCACTAGCTATTGAAGAGTGAACTCCTATAATCGGATTACTTTTTCAAGTTAAAAGGATTAAATTTGATATTGTTTTGGACTTTTTATTGCGTAATTTGATGCAATAATAGACTTCTACGTGCGGATTATAGCAATTATTATGGCGATCACTCAAGCAAAGTTTGATGAAGGAATGAAACGGCTTCGGGCGTCACTTGATAAAATATTAGCAGAACGGGAAAGTTTTTCGGTCTCAATAGTTGCTCTTCAAGACGAAGTTTTAAGACGTAATGTCTCTTCTTTCTGACAAATTGCAAGTTACCGAGGACATTTCTCTTACAAAGTGTTATCGCCTTAAGATAATTAGCAGTTCAAACATTACTAGTAGGAAAACTAGTGTTCGACCGGCCCCTGTTTTTATATTGCTAGACACGGATCTTAGCATTCAGTCGATTCTCAGTGAGGTAAATAAGTTGAAGGGTAGTGGAATTCGCATTTGCAGTGATCTCCCACCAAAGCTAAATTTTCTATGGAATGAGCTATTGTCTACAGGGAAAGGAGATGCATATTCAGGTTTGGTTCATCTTACGCGTATTAAACAAAAAGGGAGCAAATTATCGCTAGAATGTAAAGTCTCCGTCTTCACAGTGGGTTAAGATTGACTAGTTACGGTGATTAATAATGACATTTCATTTGGTGAGATTACTTTTATTATTTTACAATATGTAATGTTTCTCTGTTCATACGATAGCTTTTTTTCCCTCTGTAGGGAAAAAATATTCTATTTTTTGTCCCTCTGTAGCTTATTATGTGTTTATTTTATGTATTTTTCTTTCTTTTTTTTGTGTGTGTTTCTATTTATATGAAGTAATTGAGTGCAATAATTTTTCAGTGTCCGCATTTCATCTTACAATGAATATGTTCCATTTCTCTCTCCTGTTTCTATTTATTTTCTAGCAGTTTTTTTTTTCTTTCATTATTTTTTAGTTCTCACTGGTTCAGTTGTTTTTGCTACTTTAAGACTCAGACGGTATGCATTTTGCGAAAGTTTCTTCTAGTTCGGATCATAATTCTGATTTGGTACATTGGATGATAATTGTATTGGGGATAGACTGAGATACCTTGAGTCTAACCCTTTTGATTTTTCCATATTCCAGAGCCATGATAAATTTTCAGGAAATAAGATAAATGACGGTGGGCTAATTAACTTTCCAAATTGTAAATATAAATTACCTTCTGAAGTTTCTGATCTTCCCAGTACCGGTGTTGTGAGAACAGGATTTTTAAATTGTAGGGTTTTTTTTTAGTTCACAGGATGATCTTGTCGATGTAGTTCATAAACTATCTTGTCATGTCGCTGGATTCTGTGAGACTTTTCTTACAGACCTGACTCCTCAGGTTGTTTTTCCTGGATATCAATTTATTTTTAAAAACCGATTGACTAGGCGCCAGGGTGGTTTAGCAGTACTAGTTAAAGAAGGTATCTCTTTTCGACGCATTGCAAATCTGGAAGGTTCTCATGAGGAAATGCTTTTTGAAGTAATGGTGACTGAAATTAGTCTTGGAAAAAAAGATGTTTTTTTGCGTAGTATACCGACCGCCTTCTTCTCCAGTCAAATCTTTCCTCTCTAAACTCCATAATTTTTTGCATCAACCCCATTTTCAAAATAAAGATGTAATCCTTTCCGGAGATTTCAATATTGACCTTCTAGAAGCTTCAAATGAGTCCTCTGTTGAGTTATTGTCTTCTTGCTTTTCTGCGTGTTTGCTTCCTACTTGCCTGATACCTACAAGAATTTCACCTAGTTCTGCTTCTCTCATTGATGATATTTTTACATCTTTACGTATTCAAGCAAATTTTGCTGTTTTAAGTGATATATCGGATCATTTCCTGCTGGTTTCAGATTTAGCTCTTACTTATAAAATACTTCAGGTAAGCAAGGAACGTCAAGGACGGTTAATAAATAAAATAACATTAAAGCACCTGAATGAAAGCCTTGGACTATTGGATTGGCAGGAGGTAATATCCACGGAGGATACAGATATGGCAACTGATAATTTTCTAAGAAATTTCAATTGCTGCCTTGATTCTAGTTGCCCATTTGTTACGATTAAAATTTGCAGAGAAAAATTTCCTATAAGGCCATGGATAACGTCTGGAATTTTGATATCAGTTAAGAAAAAAAAATCAGTTATTTAAAAAGCAGTGAAAGAATCCAACTGATTATAATATTAAAAATTTTAGAATTTTCAAAAATAAATTAACCGCAATGATACGTTTGTCGAAACAATTGTATTATAAAAAGTCTTTCGAAGAAGCTCAAAATTCTCCTCGCAAAACGTGGTCTTTAATTCATTATCTTATAAAAAAAGAAAGTAAGTCGAATTTTCCTGAAGTTATTAGTTTAGAAGATGGTTCGACTACTAATAAATCGGAGAAAGTGGCTGATATTTTGAATACTTATTTTGCTAAAATAGGAGAGAAAATTGTTTCATCAGTATTGAACCAGTTTGATGCACGTAGTAATAAACATTTTTCTTCATACCTTCCTTCTCCTCAAAGTAATTCAGTTTTTCTCGGGCCTATTTCTCATTCTGAAATAACAAAAATAGTGTGTGATCTAAATCCAGGTAATTCAGCGGGAATTGACGGGTCTAGTTCTAAAATTGTTAAAGAAATACTGTCTGCAATAATATTACCATTACAGCATATAATTAATCTTTCATTTAAAACTGGAGTTTTTTCATCTGCTTTTAAAGAAGCGCGGATAGTTCCGCTTCACAAAGGTGACTCTCCTGAAAATCCATCAAATTACCGCCCTATTTCTATTCTGTCAGTATTTTCTAAAATATTTGAGAAGGCAATTTATAAGAGGTTTTATGACTTTCTTAAATCGTCTAATTTCTTCACAAATTCCCAGTTAGGTTTCCGGTCTGGACTCAACATTGAACATGCTATCGTTGCTCTCATCCAATATATTCATGAATGCTTAGATAGAGGTGAAATTCCAGCAACAATATATTTAGATTTTAAAAAAGCATTCGATACAATATCCCATTGTATTCTTTTTAGTAAATTGGATAATTGTGGTGTGCGTGGACCGGCGTTGGATCTAGTTAAATCTTATCTTGATAAGAAAAAGCAACGATTAGATGGAGGCAATTTCCTCTCTTCACCTGTACCTCAGTCTTCGAAGGTTGGGGTACCTCAGGGCTCTGTCCTAGGTCCTCTCCTTTTTTAAATTTATATAAATGATTTTCACCGCGCTTTTACATCCCCGTGTCTCAACACACATTTTGCTGATGATACGGCAGTTTCAATTTCTGAAAAGAATGACGAGGAGCTGGAGGCAAAACTGAATACTGCATTTTCTAATGTTCTTGATTGGCGTTCTTCAAATTTTATTGCTTTGAATGGATCAAAAACTAATTTCATAATTTACGGCAGAAAGTCAAATATCTGTCCTCGTATTACCCGCGTTACTTTTTCAAAGTATCTATTATCAATAACTCGGATGAAAATGATGAAGTACCTTGGACTGAAAGGGAGACATTTCTAGATTCAAATGAATCCAATTCAGTCATTAGTTCGCCATCAGATTCACTTTCAGTGATTTTAGTTTTTTCTTCACAGGAGTTTTGACATGAAGGAAAATTAAAAAAAAAAAAAAAAAAAGAATATCAACAAACATCCTTAAAATGGTAAATAACCCGTAAATAACCCGGTAAAATACATAATAAAAATCAGAACAATTGTCACGAAAATGAGAAGCGCCACCGATTTGTCTGGCCATGCGTTAATTTGACAACAATTTGTAGGTCTTATGGCTCTAAGTAGATCTGGTAACAAGGTCCGCAAGGTTGACCGGTTATCACTCGGACCTTGATCTAAAATATTTTTTTGCCACACAATTGTTTTGAAAAACTTAAAGATACACTTCTTAGTGACTTTTTATTGACTTTTTGTGTTTTTTTAATGGATCTATGCATACTGTTTGATATTTTTCAGTCACATTGCGAAAGTAGTAGCTGTGATGGGAACAAACATTTTTAAATTCAATTAAATCGATTCGAGTACTAAGTTGAATTAACTCTTTTTCTTCCTCGGTTAATTCTGATACAGATTGTAATTTTTTGGAAGGTTTATAAGTTGTCTTAAACAGTCTGATTGTTTAAATAGTCCAATGCTAGAAGCTTGAGGATTTGTCATTTTTATTTCCGCTTACCCCATTTTAAAGTCCAAGAAGAAAATAGGTACAACCTGTAACTAGCCTATTCACTTAGTTTTACGCAATCACCGAGTCAGAGAAAATTGACTCTTATTGATTTTCAAAATTAAAAGATGCATCTTTACTTCAAAACTAAATAGTTTTATTAAAAAACATTTAATGGAGATCACAGTTATATGCTGTAACTGTTATGTTTCACTTTTCACTTAATAAAATTAAAAATCACAATCACTGCACAAGAAGTTTGCACTATAGGTCTTCACTCCTTGCTCTATCAATAATTAATTGATTTTAGAAATAATTATAAAAAATAAGTGGATATATAAAATTTTAAACACTTCATAGTTGATACAAACATGATCAGTAGTAAATAATTTACAATTTATCTTCATAAAGGTTTTGTAAATACTTTTAAATTGAAAGTGATTTGAGCACCCTGTTTAATTGAGTATTTTTATTCTGATAACTTAATACAGGAGAAGTTAAAATTAAACTTTAATTTACTTTCCAACCAAATGTTTCAAATTGCGTATTCTTTTAGTTGGTCTGTAATTTTGTTACTCATAAATAATGTTGAATATCAGTCAAACATGTGAAAAAGCCATGCATCTTTTTTGTTTATCTGTTAGCCTATGTATCTAGGAGTATGTAAAAAAAAAAATATGAACACTCTACCAGGTCTGAGACCTGAGATATTGCAATTTTAGTATATCCTGACAATGGTTTACAAATAAAAAAAAATTCTGATTATAATATTTTTATTATATTTCGGAGTTGAGATAGGTTGGTGAATGTATTTTTTCTTTATTTTGAATATATTAATTAAATATTGTGCAAAGTTTCATGGTGATATCTCAAATAGTTTTCAAGATATTAATTTTTTAAGCTACAAGTTACATTTCTAGACGCAAAATCCGAGGCCTAAAATTGCGTTAAATTAAGAAAATTAAAAAAGTTGTAGAAAAAAACTATAAAAGATAGAGAAATAAAATTTGGTATTTATCAATAGGATAGCAACTGCAACAATTTTGCCAAGTTTCATCAAAATCTAAAGAGGTGGGTTTCAAATTAATTATTTACTGGGTGATTTGACATGGAATGACCCTGTTCCTCGTCCCTCTCGTCCCAGAACAATCTGTCTCTCTTGTTCGATATTCATTTATTTCCTCGTCTTCCTCGTCATCACATCCGGAGGATATATATTTTTTACTTTATTTTACCCCTGTTTCCGGCGTAATAGCGTTGTTCATCATCCAATAGAAAAAAAGAATAAGAAGAACGTGAAAACACAAAATGTACTTGTAAAGAACGCACTGTTTACTAGCGCATCAAATATTATTTTTTTCTCCCTTAAAATTGTGATAGCATGTTTCACGAAAACAGGATATTTTTACCGGCATTTCCTTCAAATCTTCTTTTGAAAATCAAATAAAAGCGAAAACATGCAACAAATTAAGCAAGTAAAGCCTGATTTAAAGAAGGACTAAATGTAGCTTACGTTAGTTTTGATCGAAACCTTTCCAATCAGGTCCATTACGTCGCCTAACTTTCGTTCATTGTGCACAAAAAACACAAGTGTCCAAGCATTTTCTTACAAGACTAGTCTGACAAAAAGTATTTTACGATGCTGATCACTTTAATGTTTCCAGAAAAAAATTCTGAGTTTGGGAAGAAGAAAAAAAGAATAATAATATAAAAATATTCGATTGATAGATTTTATCTTTAGTTTTTTGTTTGTTAGTTTTTTTAAGAAGCCATAGTGTAATGGTACTCAACCGATGTAATATAAAAATACTCGATTGATAGATTTTATCTTTATTTTTTTTTTAATTTTTTTTAAGAAGCCATAGTTTAATGGCTCTCAACCGATTTTGTGAATTTGACGTTTTTTTCAACATAAATGTTTTTTTTTTCAAAATCAAGGCTCTAGAGTACAGTGAACCAAAGGGTACATGTACATCACAAGATTCTCAAGCCCTCCTCACATTGAGGCATGGACCCTATGTTGGGAATCGCGGTTGCAAACTAAAATAAACAGTGATCTACCAATTCTTGACATGTATGATTTTCTCCCTCCCTTTCCTTGGTATCCATTGGGGTAGTAAGATCACACATAGCTCAAAAGACTGCAAGCAGACGATTATTGTGGCATTAATACGTTTCAATTGATACAGATTAGCAAGAGTTTTTTCCATTCTGACGTGTTCAGTTGGGTTCCTCCCGCTATCAAGAGAGGTGGCGGATAGAAAATAGGGACAGGTGATGTTTTGAGAAAGATGGTACACTGTTAAATAAGAAGAAACTATCGAAAAAAGTTATCAGGTTTTAATTCTGCTAATTTCAGCTTATATTGAATTTTGTCTTTTATTTTCGGTTTTTCGTTGTTTTTTTTTTAGTTTTTAATATTTTTTCAAATTGACCCCCCGCGTTATTTTCCAATATTTGCAACACCTCTTTACCCGCCCTGTAGTTTTTGTCATCAGCTAACTCATCATCATATTGTTCTAAAGTAGTAAGAAATGGGATTTTGTCTCTGAAATCAATGTCGGTATCATATGGCGTAATATCAGACACGGTAAAAACACTAAAAATAACTATCTACTCACTATATACTAAATGAACACTTCAAATATATATATACACTTTATGAAACAAAAACAACAGTTTAAACTAAACTATAAAAATACTTTTTTGTTTTCCTTAACGAGATTTTTAAGATTGTTCTCTCTATTTAACAGAAACACAATGAAAGCATTGATAATTGAAACGCTGTGTCTTTCCCACCATCTTTTAATTCATCTTTAAAAACTTGGGTGTTCAAATAGGCAATTTGGAAGGAATGACGCATGTCTAATTGGTTCCTAGCATCCGTAGTCATCACATATTGTGGCTCGATCTTAGGCACAACATAATCTGGCGGGATTACCAGATACTCTTTCTTACGGAGTGGACCAATAGTGACTCTCTCACGTGAGTATGTGTCCTGTCCATTGAAAAGCTCAAAGAGATACAAGAGTTCTTTGACATCATTAGAATCAGGCTTCACCATCGTATTCAACAGCCTTCAGAAAATGTAAGCTGACTAAAGGGCTCCCATTTTAATGCCCTTCTACTAAACTGGTCGGGTAAAATATATTTTCCAAAACATTAGGGGGGGGGTTTCCATGTCCTAAGTGAAATACCAAAAATGTATTTTCATAATACAGGGGGATGCGGACCGATGATGCTACACCCATTGATATGTCCAAAAATGCATATTAGTTTAAATATACAATTCTATTACTCAATCAATCTCATTGGCTAAAAGCTGCAAATTGGGCTATATACGCTGGCTTTATAATCAGCCAATCACGATACTGGGTAGGTGTATTCAATCCATACCAATTTTTGGCTGCGGTTTATTCTAATATTCTGTAAATTATTTGATGATTTCATCGCTATCTGTAAAAATCCCACACACAGAAGCACTTTTATCCTTTTGAGTTTTTGAGAATACTTGTTGTTGGTTTCTTTCTTGTGATAAAGGATACAAATCAAATGCTACCCCACTGTCTACTTTTATTAGAATTGGTTTTAAAAAATCAATTTTCTTTAAAGGCATATCAGTCTGATCCTCATGAATTTTAAATATTTTGCTGTATATGTATACTATTGATTCCTAAAGATACACAGACAAATTCCAAACTCAAGTCTAATTCTAAGCGAATTACTAGCTTAAACATGATTAAAACTTTCCCCTAAAGAAAGACAAACAATAAATATTAACACCGTCTAGAATTTTCTTTTTAAATCAGATCCTTCTTTATAGCTTTTTTATAGTTTGTTTAGTAGGATTCACAGTCAAAATCTTACACATAAAAACTGAGTGGAAAAACCAACAAATACTTTCTTGATTGTGTGGATGTTACTTACTCATTGCCACGTTTAAATTTCTAATAACTTCAGGAGGAAATCTACTTAAAGTATAGTACTGTCACCATGGCTTTTCTTGCCATCCGTTTCATTTGTCACATCCGTTTCAATTGGTCTCCACGGCTTCATTATCAGAGGTACTATTTTATAAAAATCACAAACTTGAACAAATTGATTATTTCTTGTCCAAACATAATTGTGACCAATTGTTTCGTCGATTCGAGCATGCAGCTTCCCGGAGCACACTAAAAAAAATGAAAAATTAGAATTAAGAATTTCTAACCAAGAGAGCTACTGGGACGAAGGGAACAAAGGGAGCCAAGGGCTATGAAAACTCTTCAAGTTTCATTTTCTTGTTTTTAACTCATCTAATGGATAACTTATATACCGTGCTGCTTGCAGAGCCTGAATTTACAGGCAATGATTTAACTGTCAAAGGATAGAACCAAAAATCTCGATCCCCTTTTTTGAGCTATAAATTTTTAATAATTTTCACTAAATTTACGTTTTCTATGTAAAATATGTAGAATATCCGCTACCAAAACTGAAAACTGCCTAAATTCCCTAGATTTTTCTGATTTACCCAAGACAATCTAAATACATTGCATAATTAGCTGATTACTACTGCATTTATTCTAATTCACCCTCTTCTCTGAACTAATTAAATAAAAAACAAGTTTTTTTTAACTGAAAGTAAGGAGCAACATTAAAACTTAACCCCTCGTCAATACCTTGCTCTTTAACTCTGTAGCCCTTTAACTCGCTCTTTAAATAGATCAGCAATTTATCGACAAATTTTGATTTTATCAGTGTTTTATAAAATCTTCGAAAAGGCTATCCTTTCTCGTCTCCTTACTTTCCTAAAATCTAGAAACTTTCTTCATGATTTTCAATTTGGTTTCCGAACGAGGCACTCCACTGAACATGCCTGCATAACCCTATTGAATTTTATACATTCCGCATTTGATTCGGGATTTATTCTGGCTGCCTTATTCGTATGTTATTTGATTACTTAACCGCTAAAATTCTTCTATCGATGATGTCTCATTTTGGCATTAGGGATAATGTATTTTTTTGGTTTGTTCTAATTGTTGTATATTTTGTCATCCAAAGTCATCCTTTGCCCATAGTGCCAACTATAGTTCACTATCTTCTAATGTAATTGTTTGTTGTGCTGATGACAGCTCATTTGCCACTTCTAAAAATTATGAATCGGAGCTTCGATAAAATTTGGAAACTCTCTAAATCACGAATACTCATCATAAACTGTAAATCCAACAAAAAAAATAGTAAGCGACTGTTTCTATCTATTACGAAAGTAAAACAGTTCAAAATAGGGATGATACCTTGTTATTGACAGTGAATAGATAAAATAAAGAGACTGCGGTCTATTGAGGCGATAAACCATCACTGAAAAGAAAGCCAATCAGTCGCCAAAAACTTTCCTTCAAGTTTGAAACGATTCCTCGTTCAGTTGCTTTTCTTCTCAACCGCTGAACAAACGGCCCAAACACAGGAATCCTCTGATGGTGATACACCAGCATTGAAGCTGGTGCTCCAAAGATTCCTACGCCTTATGATATACTTCTAAAGATTGTTGCTGATACGGCAGTTTGGAACGCATATCGTGCTCCCATTTTGAGGGCACAAGCAACTACTGGGTTTATCTGATTTAGAGGTTCCTGACGGGGCTGATCTGAAGTGGCGGGCTTAGTTGAAGCTTGGAAAACGCTTGGAGGGCTGAGTCGAGGCTTGAGTTGGAGAACTTCAGGTTTTGCGGCAATACTGTTAAAATATGATTATTATGTCTTCCCCTTCCCTCCCACCATGTTTTTTCCTAATTCCAAAGTTATCTACGTTTCTATCTATTTTATCTGCACATCTATTTCTCATACATGTATTTCACTTACTGGATTTTATACCACTTCAGCTTTACTTTTTCTTCATTATCAATTAAGCATAATGCTTTATTGACAATTCTTGTTGTTGGTTTTTTTCTTGTGATAAAGAATACAAGTCAAATGCTACCCCACGGTCTACTTTTATTAGAATTGGTTTAGAAAAATCAATTTTCTTTAAAGGCATATCAGTCTGATCTTGATGAATTTTAAATATTTTGCTGTATATGTATACTATTGATTCCTAAAGATACACAGACAAATTCCAAACTCAAGTCTAATTCTAAGCGAATTACTAGCTTTAACATGATTAAAACTTTCCACTAAAGGAAGACAAACAATAAATATTGACACCATCTAGAATTTTCTTTTTAAATCAGATGCTTCTTTATAGTTTGTTTAGAAGGATTTACAATTAAAATCTTAAACATAAAAACTGAGTGGAAAAATCACCAAATACTTTATTGATTGCGTGGATATTACTTACTCATTGCCACGTTCAAATCCCTAATAACTTCTGGAGGAAAACTACTTAAAGTATAGTCCTCCCACCATGGCTTTTTCTTCCCATCCGTTTCATTTGGTACATCCGTTTCACTTGGTCTCCACCACTTCATTATCAGAGGCACTATTTTATAAAAATCACAAACTTGAACAAATTGATTATTTTTTGTCCAAACATAATTGTGACAAATTGTTTCGTCAATTCGAGCATGCAGCCTCCCGGAGCACACTAAAAAGATGAAAAATTAGACTTGAGAATTTCTAACAAACAGAGCTACAGGGACGAAGGGAACAAAGACAGCCAAGGGCTATGAAAACTCTTCAAGCTTCATTTTCTTGTTTTTAACTCATCTAATGGATAACTTATATACGTGCTGATTGTAGAACCTGAATTTACAGGCATTGACTTTACAGTCAAAGGATAGAACCAAAAATCTTGAACCCCTTTTTTTGAGCTATAAATTTTTAATAATTTTCACTAAATTTACGTTTTCTATGTAAAATATCTGCTACCCAAACTGAAAACTGCCTAAAAGTCCCTAGATTTTTCTGATGCACCCAAGACAATCTAAATACATTATATAATTCACTGTTTACTACTGCATTTATTCTAATTCACCCTCTTCTCTGAACTAATTAAACACAAAATTAAGTTTTTTGTTAACTGAAAGTAAGGAGCAACATTAAATCTTAACCCCCTCGGCAATACCTCGCTCTTTAACTCTTTAGCTCATTAACTCGCTCTTCAAATAGATCCAGCAAATTATCGACAAATTTTATTTTTATCAGTGTTTAATAAAATCTTCGAAAAGGCTAGCCTGTCTCGTCTCCTTACTTTTTTAAAATCTAGAAACTTTCTTCATGATTTTCAATTTGGTTTCCGAACAAGGCACACCATTAAACATGCCTGCATAACCCTTTTGAATTTTATACATTCTGCATTAGATTTGGGATTAATTCTGGCTGCCTTATTCGTAAGGTATTTGATTGCTTAACCAATGAAATTCTTCTATCGAATATGTCTCATTTTGGCATTAGGGATAATGTATTTATTTGGTTTGTCTTATTTGAATGATGGGTTATTTTCTGTCGATGCACTTTTCTGTTTACCCTCACAAGTGAATTTTATTGTCCCTCAAGGATCAGTTTTAGGGCCAGTGTTAGTTTTGATCTATATAAATAATCTTTTGTATGTAGTAAAAAAGCAGAGACTTATTAATTGTTGTATATTTTGTCATCCTAAGCCATCCCTTGCCCATAGTGCCAACTATAGTTCACTATCTTCTGATGTCATTGTTTGTTGTGCTGATGACAGCACACTCGGCACTTCAAAATATTATGAATCAGAGCTTCGATAAAATTTGGAAACTTTCCAAATCATAAATACTCATCATAAACTATAAATCCACCTAAAAAATACTAAGCGACTATTTCTATCTGTATATCTATCTCTCATACATGTATTCCACTTGCTTGACTTTATACAACTTAAGGTTTACTTTTTCTTCATTATCAATTAAGCTTAATGCAGGTGGGTACACTAGGGGGATCCAAGCACTAATTCCCGTTGCTCTAAATTCCTTTTGTTTAATTTTAAGGGAATTGCGAATGTCACGAACTCCTTTTGTCACATCATCTGTCATATAGATATATGGGGATTCACGTCTGGCTCCTCTTTCGAACGGGTTTTCACGTAATTTCTTGTCTCCCTGAATCATACACAATTTGTCATCATGGTCTTTAGCCCTTAATTTAGAATCGCTTTTAATGTTCCATGTAATATCATTCTTTCTCCTATTCATGTTTTCTAAAACAAGGACTCTAGATGCTAATTCACCCAAACCAGGCTCCTTTTCAATTTGGTTTCGTAATGCCGATATTTCCTGCCTGATACTAGATAATTCATTTTCTTGGGCTGTTCTTGGTAATTCTAGATCTTCCACAAGAGAATTTTAGGAACTCTAAACCAGATTTAATGTCAACGATTTCCAATTTTATTTCTAAGACATCGTTTTTAGTTGCTCCGACTATTTCAAGGATTTTATTAAATCCTTGAAATATGAAATCCTTTTTTCATTTAATACAGAATAAGAAGAGAAGAACATGAAAACACAAAATGTACTTGTAAAGAACGCACTGTTTACTACCGCATCAAATATTATTTTTTTTTGCCCTTAAAATTGTGATGGCATGTTTCACGAAAATAGGATATTTTTACCAGCATTTCTTTCAAGTCTTCTTTTGAAAATCAAATTTAAGCGAAACCGTGCAACAAATTAAGCAAGTAAAACATGATTTAAAGAAGGACTAAATGTGGCTTACGTTAGTTCTGATCGAAACCTTTCCAATCAGGTCCATTACGTCGCCTAAAACACCAATGCCCTTCACAGTGTGTGCGACTGGCCTCTGATAACGTTTCAAGAATTTCTTCGCCTCCAATCTAATGTTAATAACATTGGAGATGAAGAAAATCAATAGAGCCAATGGAAGGGCTGTCACGAAAACGGTGCAAAACCCAAACTGTAAAACTAAAAGAATCAGAAAACTGAAGACTTTCCTTTATTGTGCACTAAAAACACAAGTGTCCAAGCATTTTCTTACAAGACTAGTCTGACAAAAAGTATTTTACGATGCTGATCACTTTAATGTTGCCAGAAAAAATTCTGGGTTCGGGAAGAAAAAAAAAGAATAATAATATAGTAGTACTCGATTGATAGATTTTATCTTTAGTTTTTTTTTTTAGTTTTTTTAAGAAGCCATAGCGTAATGGTTCTCAACCGATTTTGTGAATGTGACGTTATTCTCAATATAAATGTTTTTTTTTCAAAATTAAGGCTCTAGAGTACAGTGAGCCGAAGCGTACATGTCCATCACAAGACCCACCAAGATTCTCAAGCCCTCCTCCCCCCTCCCAGTGTGGCATGGACCCCATGAGAAACTAGTGGTTTTTCGTTGATTTTATTTTAGTTTTAAAAAAAATTCAAATTGACCCTCCGCGTTGTTATTAAAATGAAAACCCTTTATCAAAAGAAAACATCAAAATGTAAGATGATGGAAAACTTCAGTTTTCCTACATTTTGATCTTTTCTCATAGCCTTCATGTGGCCTTTTCCTTGATTTTGGTTTGGCCATCTCAGAAGGTTTTGTTAAAGGTCTAAAATCTTCTTTTGTTGCCATCTACTTTCCTTTTTCTTCATCTTCCTTATCTGTTGCATAATCTTCTTCACCTTCCTCTGGTTCGTCATCCATTGCTTCATCTTCACTTTCGTCATCCAATGACTCACCTTCGTCATTCTATTGATTCATCTTCAAATTCGTCATCCAAACGTCTTCTTGGAAATACTATATTTATTATGTCATTGGGATATTCCTGTTGGGTCATTCCATGTCAAGTCAACCAGGTCATGACACCCACCTCTTTAGATTTTGATGAAACTTGGCACAATTTCCCCCTCAACAGGTTTGAACCCAACCCACCGTGAATTAGCATGAGAGGGTGGACTCTAGTTCAGCATTGTGGAGTGATATGCATGAGAGGAAAATTTTCATCCAAGTCAACTTGTAGTCAACCTGCGATTGTTCCCCAGCGAGAACCTCCAACCGGTACGACTCTAGTTCGTCATTGTAAAGGGACACGTTTGCATGGAGCATAAATGGGAGACAGTAACAACGGCCATCAAAGGGGTAAAATTAACCTGGTTAATTTTACCCCTTTGATGGCCGTTGTTACTGTCATGGCCAATTGTAGAAAAAAGCCAAGACAGATTGTCCGTTGATTTTTCAACGGAAGTCATGGCCAATTGTAGAAAAAAGCCAAGACAGATTGTCCAGGTTAATTTTACCCCTTTGATGGCCGTTGTTACTGTCTCCCATTTATGCTCTATGCAAACGTGTCCCTTTACAATGACGAACTAGAGTCGTACCGGTTGGAGGTACCGGCCAAGGAAGGGAAGACCCTTCCTTGGCCCATTAGCACTCCCTTGGTTTTATTGAGGTGATATGAAAAAATGTGCTAAAATTTACAGACAACTACATATTCATAAATTTCATTTGTGGGTTTCGTCAATCATTCAAAGAAACATTCAAAAAGACTGCTCCGAGTGTGGTATTTTTATTGGCTGGCCATCTGTCGCAAATAAGCGAACTTTCTGCTTGCGATTTGTAAGGAAATTCATCAGCCAGTCTACTACAGCCTGATTGATGCCAATAGCGTATATTTCGGAGTGCAGTCGACGGTGAGGAACCTTGTCAAAGGTCCAAGCAAAGTCCAGCAGGAGCTGGTTAACCGGATGGCTGTGGTAAATTAGGTCTGTGATTTCCTCGTATGATTCCAAGAGGTTTGTTTCATTTGATTTCCCTGACTGAAAGCCATGCTGCTTGGGGGAAAAATGTTGTTGGTTGTCAAATGCTTGAGGATTGACAAATTGACTATGCGCTCAAGTATTTTGACGAAGACTGAGGTCAGGCTAATTGGCCGATAATTTTCAGACTTGGAACGATTACCTTTCTTGGAATCCGGTGTGGCCTGCTGGCGTGTTTGATCTTAGATTTTCTTGCAGCGTTGCGACTTCGAAGTGCTGTTTAACTTCTGGGATAGTACATTTTTCCACCATGTTTTTCTCTAGGTTATTGACACGCTCTTTGACTTCATCTATCCTTTCGGTGATATCACGTTTAAGCTCCTCTACCGCTCCTTTAACTAAGTCCGCGATAGCCGAAGCACTTGGGAACATGGATGTTATAAGGCTCGAGATTTCTACTAATGAAGTGGGGTCTTCTGATGTATCAGATTGCTTGCAAACCAGACATCACTTCTGCATATCTCCTACGGTTGACATCTTTGTAAAGAGTTCATACTCTGGGATGGATATGTTTATGCACTCTATACACTAACCATTTTTCACATCCATCGCGTAATACAGCTCTAGATTCTGGCTCAAGACCTTTTTGCAGCCTGCGCAGAAATCTAGAGATTTTTTTTTGGACTGGATAATTTCCGTTAGCGGTCTCGTTTAGGATCCATGCTTGCTCGCACAACTTTTCGGATTCATGCACTTGTCGCTATTTTCTTTATTTCTTATTCTGTGGCTGGCGTAAAAAGGATCACAGCGCGAATAAAAATGGAGCACGAATGAAAACGCAGGGTGAATGAAAAGACAGCGCAAAATTAAAAATTAATCGTCGTCTTTGAATGTTTACTGGATTGGACCTGTGGGAAGTGCAGATATCCGAATCACCTATCCCATAGCAGTTTAGGGACAGATGTCCAGCCGGTACTGCTATGGCCCTTCGTGTTCGTTATTGCTCTCTTCTGCACAAGTTTCTCCAAATGAAGAAGATGAACGACTCGGTTTACGAAATTTGTGTTTTTTTGGAAAAAACAAATACTTTGTAATATGAGACTGGCAACACTTTTGTTTGTGTTTTGGAAATTTTTCGTTTGAAAAATGTGATATAGGATGTTTTGTTGGGCTCTTTCGTAGTTTAACTTGTCTTTGTCAGCTTTGTTTGTGTCTGAAAGATTATTTTGGAAGACGCTGTTTAGTTCCGATTTATCCTGGTTTATCTTGTCAGTGTCAGCTTAGTTGGTATTTTTAAGTGTTCTTTGAAAGTTTTTCGATTATAAAGAATGATTTAGGTAGTTCAGTTGCGCTCTTTCGTAGTTTAATTTGTCTTTGTCAGCTTTGTTGTTTTTTCAAAGAGATAGAATATCAGAAGAAGTTTTTTAGTTCTGTTGTTGTTTCTTGTTAGCTCAGATCTTGTTGTCTAGTCTAGAGTGTAGTTCTCATTAGACACAGCAGAGTTGACAGAAGTTCCTGCTGGATTTTGCTTCGCACTCACTACAGCCAACTGCTCTACAGTTTTTTTTATATGAGCTGCATGTTCTCCGGTATCTGTTCTCGACAGTTATAAATACTGACCAATCGTTATTTGTTAAAAGAGATTCAATTACCTGGACATCCAATTCGTTTCTATATTTATTCATTAGTTCGACAGTTTTCATATTTGCCATTTCAGTATCATCGTTATATAAGTCTATGACTTTCTGATTGGATACTGTGGATCTTCCCTTTGACCGCTTATACTTTGAAGTTGATGGAAGATCAAATGACAGTGCACTTCCCAAATAGGATATCCCATTTGCGTAGTCTTGGGCATGTTTGACAACAAAAGGCCCGCAGCTTGACGAATCTACTTGTGGAGCAATTCCACACGAACAAAGTTCAAGTTCTGTCTAGTGTTTATCAACCCCATCCATGAGATATTTTAGGTTGGAAAGAACTTGCCTCCCTTGAGTACGGTTTAATGGCTTCACACTATCAAGAAGATTGAAAGTTCTCCTGGAGAAATCACATATTCCCAAAATGAAATGATTCTTGCGTTCCCTATCTGATATATCACGCATATTGACACACAATGGAACAAACAGAACACTGCAATCATGTGAAACATCACTAAATCTTTCTCTGGGCGTTTCTGGGTACGACTTTAAAGCATCAATATTTGTCAAATTGAAAGTACAATAATTATCGATAGATCTTGCTGACACACAGCTAGAAGTAACAAGATTCACGAGGTAGGACACCTTTTCAGTTTTTAAGCCAAGTCTTAAAAACTTAAGACATGTTTTAAGCTAAGCCTCAGCAGTGATTCAAGGTCTTCAAAGAAAAACGTAGACACGTCTGTGTCCTTAAGGGAAAATTAGTAGTTTTCCATCAAACTAGTTTCGCTGCTTTTTCTACGACAGCAGAATTGGTAGATTCGACCACTATTCCAAAAAGCCTTTTTAAAAGCTTGATCACTAAAAGCGTCACATAAATCTTTTATGGGACCTGTAATCGCATAACTATGACAAATTGATGTAAGAATTTTACATGTAAGAAGATACATTTGATTTTCGTTGCAAAATGCAACATGTCCCTTTTTCCATTGTGCTTCTCCTATGTCAACTATACCACTTGGCTGGTGGTCTTTTTTTTTGTCGTATTTTTTTTTCGCAAAAGGAATCTGATCCATCTACTTCTTGGACCATACGCAGAAACATTTCTCTCCTGGATTCAACTGGATCTTCCTCCTTCTTTATATGAACTATATATTTTTTATGTGCCTTCTCAAGGAGTCTATAATCTCCTATTCCCTTGTATCCACGAGATACGTGTGTATAATATTCATCGTCTAAACAAAGGAGGCCCAAGATACATCTGTCCATTGGTACGTCTCGCTGTTGTTGTATAACTTTTTTTTATCACAGCGTTGAATGACTCTGCGGTATTGTTGGTTATCCTGGAAACTGGATTAAAATCTGGGAAACGATGAAGGCACAGTCATACTTCAACATGTCAGATTCCAAATTACCTTGAAAATAGTTAAGTGCAGGGATGGACCATTTCACGAGCCTTTCAGTTCTTATCTGGTTGTACTTATCTTTGTTTTTTGATCTTAGCAACTGAAGAATATTGTCTTGAGCTACCTTGATGTCTTCTTTAGGTGTTCCCATTTTTGAAGTGCATGTTTAGCATTGATCCAGTAGTGTAGCCAGCAATGAGCAGCCTGAATAAGAGGAAATATTTTATTTCTCGCAACCTCTATACCGTTTTCTCTATCACTCACAAAAGCATTTCGGGGTGAATTGATGCTTGGTGCTTTCTTTATAAGAACTATAAACAGCTCTTCGTGCGAATCAGCTGATCTATTTGTGTGAAGTAAAAATGCAATTGGAATGATAGGTGTTGTCCTTTATGGTCGAAGTCAGTATGTCGGAATGTCAGTGCTTTAACCCAGCAATTTCCAATGTTATATTTTGTATCATAGTAGAACACTATCGGGATACCGTGTTTTACGAAATATATAACTTCTTAGATTGCAAACTCTTATATACAGGTGACAGCTGCTTTTCCTTGCCCAAAAAACTTTTCTGTCACAACTAAATCAGTTTCTATCATAAGATATCGAATCATGTTACATGTGTCTTTGAATATCTTGCTTTTTCTGACCAAAGAAAAGGTGTCCTTTGCCTGCCTCTGACTTCTTGGAACATTTGTCTTCAGCTCATTCACTGTCTTACTAAACTCTCTATGAAAATGTTCTCGGGGCGTCATCATTGTGGTCTTTGCTAATTTTTTTTTTGCTATTATTAATACAGATTTCTCAGAAGGCACAAAAGGGTGGGTTTTTACTCCTTCTTTTTATGGTTTCCATGGGGGTCACAAATTGATTTCCCGTCTCAAGTACCAACATCATAAATAACCGTTAATAGGCACTGCTCAAGTGGACAGTTGAATACACATGGCTCATATCAAAAGATATATCTCTTCAAATCAACCGTCTTGCGTTCAATCAGCCGTTGATTAACTCTCTTTCTGAAGTTTGGATGAACAGAGGGTACAGTTACCGAGTGTCCCCCACTACTACTGCTATAACGGTAACCATCAGCCGTTTAGTCTTGTATGCGTTCAATACTATCTGAATATACAAAAAAAAAATACTACCTGCAGCAGGATAGGACGAAATAGTGTTTTTGCACAGTTTAAACCTGGATATAGAGGTTTCGTGAGCGGTCTTCAAGATTATGGCAGCCTCAGCAGATTTAAGTGCCGGTTTCTTGGTTTCGTAAACATGTAGATCCACTGGATTACAAAGTGATGCGCCACGTATTTCCTGAATAACGCTTGATCGATCCTTTTGAAAATTTTTTACTTTTTTGGACAACCTGCTATATTTCTTGGTTTCGTTAATATGTGGGTCCACTGGATTACGAAGTGATGTGCCATGATTTACCTGAATAACACTTGGTCGATCCTTTTGAAAATCTTCTTCTTTTTTTGGACAAAAAAGAAACATTCAAAAAAGACTTATAAGAGCCGATTTATTTTTTTCATACTGTGTACTATACATCTGTGCTTCGTAAGAGTCCAGGTCTTTGTCTTTACATAATTCATTGGCTTGTACACCGTTTTGTTAACGTTACTTCTTTGTTGTGGGGTTATTTTATCATCGTTTTCATTATAGACGTCATTAACCTCAAACTCCAGCTCAAAATATTCCAGCATACTCTCTTGGAGGTCAATCTTTTCCATATCCTTGCACTCCTTAATTTCCATGCACTCTTTGAACTTCATGCCCAGCTTATCATTTTCAAAATTCCCTTCGATATCAATCTTTTCTAACACCTTAGATTCAAAGTGCGTTTGGAAGCCATCCTCGTTGATTTCATCTCCCTGTTGTTCACCTTCTTCCGTGGATTTGCAAATAGTGCTTACCATTTCATACTCATATTCTCTTGAATACTCCTGGTTACTTCTTTGAACCTTGAGTTTTTC
Source organism: Artemia franciscana (assembly GCF_032884065.1). NCBI lineage: Eukaryota > Metazoa > Arthropoda > Branchiopoda > Anostraca > Artemiidae > Artemia > Artemia franciscana. The sequence goes on from NW_027063105.1 coordinate 1,155,241, forward strand.
TTGTATTTCTTTGTATTTGTTAATGAACTATTTGCCACGAGAGCATCTTTTCCTCGTTTTTTTTTTACCTATCATCAAAAGAGAACTTATAAGTGATACTAAAAAGAAAGATATTTGAATATGTAGAAAACTATATCCACAATTCTTTTAAAGGGGATCCAAAGTTAAATGAGTAAACCATTACTGGAAATTAGTTGGATGTCAAGTCCCCCTAAAAAAGGGGGCCAAAACTGCTTCTCTTTCAATGGCTTACTTAAAGTCTTCTTACATATATCTCACAGCTTAACAATAGGACCTAATCTCTTTGTAAATTTGAACTAGTAAAACAATCGTCAAGTGTTATAAGGCACCTGAAAGCTCACTTATGATTAATGCAAAAATTGTCCGAAAAAGATGTTTATTTAGTCTACTTCAAATTATTTTTCGAAATAATATTGTATTATGTACGAAGCAGCATTGTTTGTTCGCGTCAAGTTTGGAAAAATAATTAAAAGTTGCATCGAAGTTGAAGTTGAAATAATTTCTGCATTCCAAGTGGTATAAATCTTGGACTAAGAACTTAAGCAAGAATTTTCCTCAAAATGTTGAAATATCTATTTGAGCCGCTGTAAGAGAACAAGACAACTTTGTCTATTTGAGACTCAGCTCTTTCAATCTAACATTGTTTTGAGTTAGAAATACCTCTGGTGTAAAACCACGTTGTTGCAGATCTAAATTCGACAGGCCCCTGACGACTCTGATTCAAAAAGTGATCAAAACCTTACTCGGATATGTCGATTCATAAATTATAACATTGCGGCTTACGGATTGTTGATGATTATGCCAATTTTGGGTTTCTTTATATTTTGAGTTGCAGGGGATCTGTTGGTTTGTTCGTGGTTCTCGTTGGAGCACTACTGTATTTGTGGTAGGTTTCTTGTTTCTTTGAAATACTGTTTCATGTGTTGTTCGATATCAGTTTGTGTATATTTTTCAGCTGTATAGGTTTTCTTCTTTGGTCGATTTGTTCTTGCTGTCTTCGTATTTAAAATGTGGATTGAAGATTATTATTGAATAATCATAGTTAAAATGTTCTGCTTTATGCCTGGGACTATGAATGAACGAATGAATGAATTTTATTTATAGTCCGCCATACAGCAACAGAAGAATGGGCGGAGTAAATAAACAACGAAAGACAAATAAAATATCAAGAAAATTTTATATCAACGTATATCTAAAACACAAAAATCAAACATTTAGCAATTGGTACAGTATATCAAATATATACAGACGCATTCAGGAAGACCGCTTAGAGTTTTTAATCGAACATGATCTTCAAGCTCGGGCAGCTGAGTTAAAATATTGCATAACTCATACTCATTCTCCAGGTATGTATTTTTGGTATAAAGAGGGAGTTGGAGGAGAAACTTTAAGTACATGAAAAACGCTGATCTAATCTTAGGTTTCTTTGTATTAGATAGCCAATTCCACATTAGAGAAAAATAATAAATGCCTGGTAAAGCAACTGCTGAATAAATACGTGACAAAACTTCTCTATTTAAACTGAATTTGAGTGAAGCCACTTTAGCGTAACAACACTACCGTGTAACCCCCACATATGAGACGCAATAAAATCCAAAACAAAGACGAAAGATAAATGGGGTAAGAAGATAAGCAACAGAAAGAATCAAAACGTGTCAAAATTTTAAATGAAGAAAATGATAGTTATGATGATTGGGTTTGATATTTTGATATGGATAAAGTAATCAATATTCACCTTGTCTTTGTATAAAAAAAAATTCGGAATATGTGTTTCATAATGATTACTTTTGACTTTACTTAGTTTCTTACGACAAAGTATGAATACCAGCCAAACCATGCCCAATAAAATTTAAGGGAGCCCAATCCAAAAAATTTAATTCCACAGAGATGGTCTAAAATCAAGCCTTCTCCTCCAGAGGCATAAGTATAATATTAGCTTGAAAAAAAAAGCATTTCATACGACCGTGCTAAACTAAAAAGTCCCTCATTTTATCCCATCACAGACAAAGAATCGATGGCTGTAGATTGTCAAAACACTGGGAGACCAAGAACCTAGATCCTTCAAACTTATCTACCCTTCCCTCCTCTCTGTTTGTACATAAGCCCACAGGTACACGTACATTTCACAGAGGAGAGAGACACAAATACTATTCGCGACATATATGTGACTTAAAAGGAAAACTTTACTTGTGACTCCATCTTCAATTGCAAAAGTGATCTCGTTCGTTCCTCATTTCGATGAAGGTTTTCTTGCAATCCCTAGTCACTTTTCAAGGCTTTCCTTCAAATAAAAAAAGGTTTGAAAAGTTGTCACTTTCCTTACTTCCATAAATAAGAAATTACCAAAACCTTACGGAAGAAATATCAGTCAACGCGAATTACACTGACAAACTGGGATCTGTTTTTTTTTTCAATAAAGCGAAAATTGCTTTCTGGTCTCGAGATAATGTCGGGGTTATCAGCCCTACTCATTTTAATTTTTGCTCATTATGAGTTTGACTCGTCTATTTTTTGTAATATCTGTTCGTTTTGATAGTGATATGAGGTAGGTTCATGCTTGGAAAATTATTTATTTTTATTTTAGCTCCTTCTCGGCGTAATGGTTCTCTACCCTTCTTTGGAAAACTTGTTTTGTAGCAAGTCTTTTTTTATTTATTCTTTTTATTGACAGACTTTTCATGAAAAAAAAATAATTAATGAGTTTTCAGTTTTTTTCTATAAGACTCCATAGTATCGGTTGCTATTTGTGTGTTGGAGAGGCTTTTTCAACGATTTTTAATCCTGACATAAAGGGTATTTTTTAAATAAATTTTATACGTTCTGAAGTTAACCCGAAAAACAAACTAAATATCATTCCCAATATATATTTTTATTTGTTTATACTCTTTGACAACCTGGATACACATACACTGTTTAACTCATTTAAATTGTCAGCGCAGAAGTAGTAATAGTAGTATCCCCGAAAGTTTCAACTTAATACCCCCAGTCGTGTTTTTGTTTCTTCCTTCATATCGCTCACTTGCGACGCTACAAAATAGGACTTGTTTTGCGTCGTCTGCAAGCTCATCCTTAGCCAATTCGTGCAAGTCATTTGCTTCTTTTGCTGATCAATATTCTCCATTGGGTTTTTTACTACAGGGACCTTTCATCGCCAAAAAATGTTTGTCTAATTTGTAAAAGGACCTGTGGCAAAATTGGCAAATATTGAAGAAATTCCGTGGCATTTTCACTTTGACATCCTTTAAGACAGCAAGGGTCGTGCAAAGTTTCCGAGAGTCGTCTTCAGGTGCGGTCAAAGAGTCTGGGTGCGGTCCAGGGGCAGTCAAGGTCGGTTCAGGGGCAGGTGAGGTCAGTACAGGGGCAGTCAAGGTCGGTTCTGGGGCAGGTGAGGGTCGGTCCAGGGGCAGACAAGGTCTTTATTGAGGATTCTTGACGAAAAATGTTTTCAATCTCTCTGGTCATCTAAAAAGGGAAACTAGTGTCAGTTAATTAATAGTGTCTTTAAATTATCATGAATTTAATGAATATAATAAGTTGAAACCTGACTGGCTATTCGGCTGTCCTCTGCCAAAACCTAGTAACTACATTTCGGATGATTTTTCAGGAAATGCAAGAAACTGATTTTCTTACTTTCTGAAGCAATGAGAATAGAAGAAAAGATGGGAAATTACCTAAAATATTTTGAAAAATTAGCGATTCAATCAGATATATTTTTTAATCCAGTACATTTTTTAAAACCTGGGAAATTGCAGATACTAGGTTCTGGCGGAGCTTTTCGACTCCGATTGCCAACGTATCCCACTGCCAAAACCTAGTATCTACACAATATGGAGTTTTAAAAAAAGGGATCTTTCATATATGAAAGCAGTTGCATTACCAAAGTAACAAAACTATCTATTTTCTCTTCGTTCGTCACAGAACTGTTCTTCCTCTTCGTAGGGATCATCCTCGTTGTCAATGAGATCCATGGATTCTGAAACTGGTAATGATTTCCAAAACGTCTGCCGGTTCTTAGGCATCATGGGGCACAACTTTTTGACAATCGCATCCTTCTTCTCTTTAAGTATCCCTCTCGGAGCTCTGTTAACCTCTGGCAAACGTTTGATATCAAACTTTGTTTGCAGAAAGTCGCACGACTCCATATCTTTGTCAAAGTCTGTACGATAGTAGAGTAAGCGGGACCCTTTTTCAAACTTGGCTTCGACAATGCTTAATAACTTTGGCAGTACACATTTTTTGTTCATTGATCGCTTTCATGAAACCCAATGCCTAAATTCACATAGTTCCAAAGCTGTGAGTCCTTTTCTTGACGTTGACACGCACTCCACCAAATCTGGAAAATCGTACACTTTCCCTTTGTTCGGCATCTTATTTTCAATGTTGCCATGGACCCCATCAGCGGAGTTGTGAGTATGGCCTTTAGTCAAGTATTTCAGTGTCACAGTTTGAGGTCCGTTTGAACTGTTTACAATCTGGACAAGTGAGGTGTACAAAATCCAGTTTTTATTCTGACTAGTACAGTTGTCCATCCAAAATACGAAATCCTTAATGTCACGCTCTGAAGTTGACGAAATAACAGCATAAAAAGCGTCAACAATGTTCTTGGCTGCCCTGCCTCTCAGGACTTCGTGCCATAAAACGCAGTAAGAATGACCTTTTCCTACTGATGCTGGGTCAAACTGGTTCACACGGGCAAAGGTCTCATTAAATACAACCAGCCGACTAAGAAAAATAGCCTCTTTGTTTCCAGGCATATCAGGAAGTAGAATAACCTTCTGTAAATCCACGGCAAACAGATTTTTACCAGAATCGTTGCTGCAGCTGGCTGCGTCTGATTGATAGACATATGTAGCTTTCCTAGCATGTTCAATGTGTTTCTCCCAATCTTTTTTCTTTGATGCTTCGTGATCGTCAGAATCCATTTCTTCTATGTCATTTCCAACACTTTCAGCCATACTGTACTTTTCACACTCAGGACAAACATCACATGCTGGCATTTTCAATGATATGTTCATTATCTTTACCTGGCGTCTGTATGTCTCAAGAGAGACCTTCAAAGTTGGAAATCTCTCACAAAAATCTTGATGCATGATATTGAGGGTCAAAGAAGGTGGCAAATATTTGATGTTTGATGCATTTTTTACAACGGTAATGGGGCGTAGAAGGACCGAAACTATTGATATGGTTCTTAATCTTCTCGAGGTTCTCAGAAGTCACCTTGTTATGAGGTGCTTTCTTTCCTCTGTTATCCACAATATGCTGGTTGACAAGACCAATGTTTATCTTTTTACAGAGTTCAGTCAACTGAGAATCAGTTCTGAATCCAAAGGTATTCATTAACATCTTCTTGCAAACCTCTAGCTTTACCACAACATTCTGTTCCATTTTTGGTAGGTAATAATGCCTTGATTCATTTCGTTTGAACATCTTTCCTTTTTCGTTGTCAGCATGGACAGTTCGCCTTTTTATAGGCTCTAGTCTAATACACCCAGCTAAGAATTTACTTCTGGAGGCATAGCCTTCTGCCCAGTAACTTTCCCAGACTTGTTTTCTAGCTTCAATGTCAAACTCTTTGCAGTGCTTCTTGCAGCTGCAGGACGTATCACAGTACTCTTCAATAAATGAGTGTTTCCGCTTATTATTTTCTTTTTTGCTCTCTTCGCTTCTGTTCCTCTTCCTTTTATTGTTACTTTCACTGCAACTGTTTTGGTCAGAAAAGGGATTTTCGTTGTGCTCTTGCTCTTGACCTTCATCAATTCTAACCGCTCTTTCTGAATCAATGTCTGGTTCTGGTTCTGCAACATCCAAAACCATGGGTTGTAGTTGATGAAAGACTGGTTCTGCGACATTGCTGATTAGAGGTTCGGTTTTGAAATTTGCAACTGACAAGTCACTGCTGGAGGGCTCTTGCTTTTGACCTTCATCGGTTCTGCCCGCTCTTTCTGAATAAATTTCTGGTTCTGTAACATCCAAAACCAAGGGTTGTAGTTGATGAAAGACTGTTACATTGCAGATTAGGGGTTCGGTTTCGAAATTTGCAGCTGACAAGTCGCTGCTGGAGAGCAAATTGGGTCTGAAAAAAAGTATTTGAGAATATTTTGTTTCAGAAAGAAGTTCCTATAGAAATTGAATAGAAATAGCACTTAATAGATTATGTTTTGCATTTGATTGTTATTTGCATGCAAAATAATGTTATAGTGCATGTAGTACCATTCACTCCAGTCAGTGCCGGAAAAGAATTGGCCTGCGTTTATAGTACCAGTTTGGAGCCAGCTTGGTAAATGTCAGTAGTATAAATATAAAATACTAGCATACACAATGATTAAGGTAAATAATGAGTAAAAATAGTATCACTAGCTGCCCAGTTTTGAACCAGGTTTTAACCTCATGTCCTGCACTCCTGAACTTTGACTGGATCTTTTCTGAATCAGTAACTGGAAGCACACAGTACAGAAGAGTCTCATTAAATAAATCAAAACAACAGACTGGAGATCTCTTTACCCTTTCTCAGCCCTTTCTTGCCATTATGGTTTAACCCCATTCAGTCTGAGTCAAAATTATGTTGTTAAACTTACCCAAATTTCTTTTCTTTTGCTATCTCCAGTGCAAGCCTTGCAAGGGTTTCCCCTCTGCTGGTTCCAACTCTCTTCATATTTCAAAATATAAACTTAAGCTGTTTTCTAATCATTATTGATGATGCTGTTTTTCTTGTCAATATTGATGATGGTGATTCATGTGGCGATGCTCACGACATCTTGAACGGTAGTTACTAGGTTTATAAAGTCAGATGCCTCTAGCAGGTACTAAGTTTCAGCCGTCAAATTGTATATAAACGTAGATACTAGGTTTTGAGCTACGTATTAAGTACGGACTAGGTTTTGGCAGTGGGATTCTTGGGAAAATGTCTTTCGTGCCTGTAGATACTAGGCTTGTCCGAATAAAGTATAACAGATTGAAAAATTCTGATCACGCCATTCGAATCGCCGTGCCTGAATTACTGACCGTCAATACTTAACTCAAAAACGATTTTTTTGTAGTTACTAGGTTTTGGCAGAGGACAGCCGTATTAAAATTATCAATTAAAATTGTTTTTTATAATTTTCACACCTCCCCTCTGAATATTCCTGACTAATATTGGACACCCAAAAAATTTCTAGGCACTTTTATACAATAGGCACATTTGTACAACACGGCACGAGGCAAGGTGCAACATTAAGACTTAACAAGAACAGAAATCATTACGCATACGAGAGGTTTACCTCCTCGTAATACCTTGCTCTTTACGCTAAAGTGTTTTTACTTGGCCATCTAAAACGGTCCTAGGGTTTTTTGGGGTCATTCTGGGAAAATTTGCTTAGGAATTCAGGCCAATCCCCCCTAGTGTAAATATTTCCCCTTAAAATTTAACCTTACGGTAAAATTGCAAAAGGATCTAGCTATGAATTTCAGTACACAAATTTTTGTAAAATAATGTGTAGACTATTGTAATACACTAAGAATTTGTCGGCCCAATTAAACTGAAATTTGAAAACTGAAAATTTAATTTTATTTTAGTTCCTTCTCGGCGTAATGGTTCTCTACCCTTCTTTGGAAAACTTGTTTTGTAGAAAAAGTTTTTTTTTAATGATGAGTTTTCAGTTTTTATATGAAATCATTCCCAATATCATTCCCAAAATATATTTTTATTTGTTTATACTCTTTGACAACCTGGATACACACACACTGTTTAACTCATTTAAATTGTCAGAGCAGAAGTAGTAATAGTAGTATCCCCGAAAGTTTCAACTTAATACCCCCAGTCGTTCTCGATAGAACTTAACTAACTCAAAAACTGAACTTTTTCTCCCGACGAAAGATTTTTAATGTCGGCGCTAATCCTGTATTTAATGCTTAGTTGACCACCTTCAAAAAGTGTATTGTGCTTTTGCAACCAAACAGGCATTTCCTACTCTCATTTTAAGCCATTCTTTTGTGGAATTGCCAGGATTTTCTTATTTGGCGCAGAGGTCAAAATCTTTGATGATTTTGCTTTTTTAATTCCTTTTAATTTTAAATGTTTGACTTAATGTACTATTTTGATTTTTTTTTCTTAGCTTTTAGTGACACATAAAGCGAATTCGGCTCTTTAGAGCTTGTGATAGTCTTTTGCTAATAAATATTATCTTATCTCTTAAACTAGTTGACTTTTTTCGTAGAAACTAGATTCTTATTGGCTAGCATATAATCATTAATGAAATATATACATATATATAGTACATGATCATTAATGAATAATATCTTAAGCGTTATTATATTGACACTATCTATATGTCACTACTGTGGCATGGGAATATAAGAGCACTGTTCTTAAAGGATGGTGAAATATATATTCTTTGCTCTTCTTGTTCCTTTTCTTTCTCCTCTTCTTTTTTCCTGAGTGGCAGATAGTCGCTCTGCCACAGCCTTAAAACCTGTACTGCAGTCTTCTATCTTCATTTGTTTTGTTTTCTTGCCACTGCCTCCAGGCCCTTGTTGAACAATCACTGACAGCTCTTGGCTCGCAATTGATTCATCGCCGCTGTCAGATTTTTCGTTCACTTTGACCATTTGCGTCGGTTCCCACCATCTTGTCTGTGTCGGTTCTGAACTTTCTTCCCTACTTACCTCTTTTGGTGTCTCCTCCATTGCGTCGGCCAGTTGAGGTTTTACACTGCTTGCTCCTTCTGGCATCTCCTCCATTGCGTTGGCCAGTTGAGGCTCTTCACTCCTTACTTCTTATGACATCTCCATTTTTAAGGCCATCAAAACTTCTCTGTTCCTTTTCCTGGCCTTCTCGGGTAAGAGAAAATCTGCTCATGGCCATCATTGTACTGACCAGGTCTGACTCCGTAGTCAAAGTATAACTCTTCTCCTGCCGTGATATCTCGTGTTGAAACGAGAATAGGTCTTTTCAGACCATCAACCACCAACGTCTTGGACTTAAGGCTCGGGCCATTCTCATTCGCCTTATGGTTTACAAAGCGTCCGAATTATGGCTGATAGGGATGGCAAGCGCAAGCCTCTCCTCTTGCGTCAATCGTGACATTTGGGTTAACGGTCAAAAAGTAGTTACTTCCGTGCTCTTCTCCGAGTAGTGACTGAAGGAGTCCGTTTGCCTCAATGGTTGCCATCCTTTTCCCGTGGTACTCAACCACTTCTTGTTTTTTCCAGAACGGGATTGTGGCAAAAACCCCTTCTACAACCCCTTTGTTTAGGCTCTGGGCTACGGTCATTCCCACCCAGGACTGAATAAGGACACATTAAGTCAGATAATTGTCTACCACTGGCTCAGAAGGAAAGGTGTTCGGGATCCTGAAGTTCTTGTAAGTTTGTTGGACCTGTTCCAGAGACGGCACGGTATCTACGTATCCTAGTCGACGAACAGCTTTCCGCAAGTTATCTTCTGTAAGGGCCTCAGTGATATCTGCTTCAAGTCCACGCTTCTCCAACATTCTTCTTAGGATCTCCTCAGCTCGGAACTGTTTAAGTTGCTTCCTGTGAAGATCCTTAACAGACTTCAATACGGCTGTATGTTTCAACTCTGGATTGATTTTTCTAATCAATTTCAGAGATGCTGTCTTCATTTCGGCCGATCCATTTATTGGCCATTCTTCCAGAACACGGTCGAGATCCTGGAAAGAAAGAAAAGGGTCAATTAATACTTAGTTTTGTTGAAAGCCTGGAAAGAAAAGAAAAGAATTACTTAAACGATTATTAAAAAGGATTAAGACTTTAAGAAATCTATATCACAGAATTTAAAGTTTAAACTTACTTTCTTGGTCACCCTTTTCCTGGTTGCCTCATCCATGCATGAAGCAACCTCTTCATCGTCGGTATCCCCAATTTTTTCTAAAGCAGAACATGCTCCAGCTTGTTCAGTGCACTTCTCCATTACGGCTCTACTTGTAGCAATCCTTAGATACTCGTAAGCCTCATACTGATTATTTGATGTAACGTCTGAAAAAAAAATGGTTAGGAAAATCCTACATGAGGAAATAGACATTTAGATTTAATAAACACTTAGATTTAATATTTTTACAATATAGAGGTATAGATTCTAACAAAAGACAGGCCTAATTATGTAGAATGAGCAAAATTTATCCGAGTGACAAGGAAATAGACACTTAGATTTTAAGTTTTTACGAAATAGAGGTAGACATTCTAACGAAAGACAGCCTTAATTATGTAGAATGAACAAAACTTACCCGAGTGGCACAGATATTCTTAAATCATCTTCCTCTCCTCCTTTGACACACTGTTCGCCTTCCGGTTTATAGTGGCGATCAGGCTGCGGATCGTTGTCTAAGTGGGAACAGGAACACCCGGCCTCATGGCGTCCGGGAAGTTTTTTTCGAGAAACATCCGCATGGATGTGCTTGTGTTGTGCAACTTCACTCCTGACATCGATAATAGGAAGTTTTGCGGGTCTGGCCTCTGAGGCTTCATACGGCCGAACAAACGACTTGTAATTCTTGAAAATGGCTTCTTCCCGGACACTTAACGCAACACCAGCGGACTTTTTGCTAGCGGTCTTGTGTTTCTCAACCGGGATGACAAACATGTTCTGCTCCTTCACAAAGTGCCTGTTCAAAAACTCCTTGACCATCATATTTTCTGAAACTCCAAGCTGGTTATCAAACATAAAGGAAAACAAGAAGCTGACGTACGCTGTAAGGTTTATATGGTCCTTTTCAACCAGCTGATTTCTTGATAACAGTTTGATCATAGGAGCCATGAACTCCTTGACGCCAGCTTTCAACTTCTTGTAATCCTCCGTGTTGAATGAGTGTGGATCGAAAGCCCGGTGGTGTTCTCGGTTCCTCTTTTCTGCCGTCGCAAGTGCTTTTTGCTTCTTATCCAAATGTTACGGGGGGGGGTTTGGTGAAATAATGAGTTTGGTGGGAAGTTTACTTAGGGGGATTTTTACCTTGAGGTGCTTGGGACTTTTCTAAGTCTTAATAGCTTAATGCGGATACGAGATATGGGAGCTAAATTACTAACAGAATAAAAATGCTTTGTATATAATCCCCAGTAACCTGGGAGACAGAACCATCTCAGTGATGTTCGAGGTCTCTTGAGACAATATAGATTCCCTTGGGACCGTACCTGAAGACTAGAGGAACTGTACCTGATGCCCTAGTACATAGACAGACGATGATTAAATACAATAAGGTTTATTTACTTACAACATACAACTTTGGACAAAATAGCTCCAATAACTTATAGCATGAAAAGGTGCACATGAACACTCGAACTTGACTATATCAAAACTCCCATGAAACTGACTACTCGCTCCTTGCGTTGTGCTGATATATCCAACGCGTTTTCTAAACAAGAACTCCCTGGACAGGCTTGGTGACCTGGGCGGTTGACCTCCGCTACTGTTGGTATTCTCCAATCATGTGACTAGTCCCGCACCCAGAAGTTATTTTCATAGCAAGGATTTCCCTTCTGGTTTTGAGTCGAAAAAACCCTGAGTTCAAATAAACCAGTTAGTTGGTTCCAAAAGGAACATTTAACTTGTGTCTAAATGCACGTAGTCCAAAGTATTGAGTAACTGCTAAATTCTATAGGATTTTATTTAAATCTTTTTCTAATTGAAATTCACTAAAGGGGTATGACTGAGAAATTTAGTCTTGAACTTAAGAGTTTTTATGGATGGGAGATTTGGTCCTGTATTTGAGAATTTCTAATGGGATGTGAATGAGAGATTTGTTACTGAATTTTATAGAGGGGGGGAGGGGCTGGTCTATATGTTATATATCCCCTTTCCCGTTGTAGGTTGATGTCCCCATCAATCAGTCTAATCCCTTTCTTTAAATATTGCATTTAATCCTTATTGTCTATAAAAATTTTATTATAACTCCATGACCTTATAGTGATGATTTTAAAATTTAAGAAATATTTTCCTTCACCTTATATATATATGTCCTGCACCTAGCACTAAAAAAATTACTTAACAACAACACTTGACATTAACTGTTATTACACATGAATACCTGGTTCCAATTGTTTGTTTTTATTTGAATTATAAACAATTTTAACTGTTATATTTAATTTTCAATTGATCCCAGGCATTTTAACAATAAAATAAAAAATATACAACATTATATAAAAAGATTTCCACTGGCACTTTCATTTAATTTAATTTATTAATTCACTATTTGGCACTTTTTAATTGTTCATCACTTATTATTTTAGGATATTGATTTCACACCAATCACAATTTTTGTGCCCTTGCCCTATTTACTGATTGAACAAATATAATGTCATCTTCTAATCTATCACCTTTAAATGTTTTTGTTGTTTAAAAATTTAGCAATTGTAAAGACTGTCTTGTTTTCACGCTTTCACAAAATGGGAAGCGCAGGACTGATTTTGATTTTCGAGAATTTAATTTCCTAAAAATTTTCAATTAAAAAATCACATCAACATTCACTTCACATTCTCCTTATGAGATTCATAAAAATTCTTCTACATAAAGCAAAAACTGATGCAACGATTTCTATCATTGCGGCATTGCCGAGGGATGTCAGCAAGCTGGAAAAGGTCCTGTGGTTTACCTCCTCCATCCTAATAGTTTCCAAAATATTTGTAACCGCTGGTATGCGACTGCGGTGATAATAAAGGAGGGATCCTCCAAATCCAACAGCGAATACTGTTGCACCGCATGTAAGTGCAACACCAGCAGAAATGAATTCTTCCAACAATAATCTGTCTGTGCCAAGTGCTTCTCCCATATTAAGTGATTTTTTTCTCAAACTTTATTTAACTGAAACTGTACTTCTTGTAAAAAATAAGATTGTGGAAGACAATTTTTGCCCAAAACCCCCCGGTCATTTTTCTTCCAAATCTGTTGCTGGGACGGTGGCCATGGAGGTCAGAAACTGCTTAGGAGTTTGTAACAACTCACCTGCCGAAGCAACTAGCCCTTAAAATGGGAAGCGCGGGACCTGGAATCACCTATCCCCAGCAGTTTATGTACAAAAGTACCGCCGGTGCTACGGCTCTTCCGTCCCGTTCCCGCTCTCTTCTGCATTTTAAGCGTTATCTTTATTGTCTTTTATTCAATTGATTGAGGTAGTATTTAAGACCTTACTTTGTAGTTGATTCCTAAGTTAAAAAAACTAGGATTCAGGATGTTCTGTTCTAAATTTTCATCTAGGTCTGTGACTGCCGACATTAGGTTTCCATATTGAATTAGGTTATCATCTATGGTGTCTTCGTGGGTATGTTGTGGTTGTACCATCTGGCTGGATGTTACGTCTTCTCTAGTCTACGGTGTTCAGTCAGAAAGATGAATATGATTGTAGTAAGTAGTTGGTTCTATTTGGGATGTCATTTGGGTGATAGTTGTCCGGTTGAATCAGATGTGTTTTTCTGGCATTCTTCGGTGGTTGATAAATTATTTTTGGTGCTTTCCAGTCTTTGACCATGACGTTCGTCGGCCAATGTCAAGAGTATGTCAAATTCTGTAATAAAAAATTTCCAAGCAGAATCATGTTGTCAACACATAAAATGATACTAGCGATACGATAATATGAAGCATTATTTTAACATAATGTTGCATAATAATAACATATAATTGCATAACAGTAATATTATTTAAAAATTCAAAGGAAAATTGAATGTGCAATTTCTAATAAGAAATTTTATATTCTAATAATTTTTCAGGTACATTCGAAGTAACGTGATGTGTATGAGGTTGTATAGTAATTAAGAATATTTTTATGTGTACTACACTATTACTATATTATTATGATTACCTGTCAACATAAAAACACTGAACAAAAGAGGGTGGTTAAATATAAGATTACATAGAAGTCTTAATATTTTCTGGATCATACTTTAATCCAAAAAAAAATTTGAACTTCCAATGCGTGATTAGTCGAAAAGTAATACATTTTGCATCATAGCCTTTCAATCATCACGCCTTGGAATATCTTTAGTTTGGAAATAGAGCAGCAAAATTACAAGAGATGACTCTTAAATCTCTTGCACATAATATATTTACATAAGATTTTTTGCCAAGAGTATTTTTGATGTATATGCCAAAAAGTAATACAGTATGTTGCATCATAGCCTTTTAGCTGTTATACACCAACAATATTTCCTACAGTAGGGAAAGGATGTTAACGTACGGGGAAAGACCTCTCAATTTTCCCGGAATATTACATCCTCCCTGTTAAAATGGCTTAAATATCATCAGGAGCAGTAGGGCTTAATTGATGCATCTCTTGTGCTTCAATTGTATCATTATTTATCCTTTTTCGCTTCAGTAGTTACCCATAGTTAATTGTTAGTAGCGCTCTTATTGTTATGAAATAAGAAATACCATGAATATAGTGATTATAATATTATACCATGAGTTTGGTGAGAACAAACCGTATTGGCTCTCCACATATTTCAACCTTTGGTCTTCGTCAGTGAATAAGGGTATTTGCATATCTAACGCTTCCTTTATTTTTGTTAATTGCGTTGTACCTTTAATCTTTTCTATTTTTGGCAATATGGATGTTTTAGATTCCTCATCATTTATATTTGGAATCATGAAGGACAAGTTTATTCCTTGAAAGTTTATTATTTTTGGGCTCATGACGTTAGTGCTGGTTGTGATTAGAGGTGTTTGGACAGTTGTTTCTTTAGTTACAAGTCTGCAACCTTGTTTGATTGTAATAGTTCCAACTTCCTGTAACAATATTTCGGTTCGATAGCTGGGGTCAATTTTTTCTGTATTGTTATAGCAGGATAGGGTTTCTACCGTCTTTTTAGGTACTGTAAATAACCATAAGTCGTTCCGCAAATTAATGAAAGTTTCTCTTTTGGTATTTCCTATTAAGGCTTCACAAGAATCAGGAATATTTTGTTTCTGTGATTCCTTTAGGAATAGATCTAGCATGCATGATCCTATCTTTACGTTATATATATGTAATGTTAGTTAGCTGACCAAATTTTTAAATGACACGCATTCTTTTAATTCTTCGGCATTTGCTAGTGCGTATTTTCTTCTGTCTTGATCTATTAACATATATTCCGCTTCTGGGATGATGCTCATGAAGGAGTTTGTCTCTTTAATGTTGATGGGGAAGGTAGATATTTTGTATAGGTCATATATGGATTGTTGATTAATTAAAGGAATTGTGACTACAGCAAATAGTTGCTCATTGATCTCGGTGATATGCACGTTTAGTTTGGTATAATATAAAAACAAGTTAGCTACTTCTGGTTCTACTGGTAAATGGAGACAAATGTTAAGTGAGTTTTATTTCGTTTAGGATGTTCTCAAGATCTGAGGGATCCACTAAGTCGTAAGAAAGGGATCCTCCTGTTAATTCAAATAACGCGAATTCAAATTTACTGACATCAGTGGCTAAGCTCAACAAAGACATAATAACAATGTCGAGTGACACCATTGTTAGGCTGGAATCGGAGATTACTCTGTCTACTTCATTTTTTAAATAGTTCATTGTGTTGACTGTTCTTGAGATTTTCTTAGATATGGCCTCAATTTTGTCTTTTTGATAATTGGCGATACTTGCTTGTATTTTTTGCACATGTAGTGTTGTATTCATGGCTGTGTTGAGCCTTTTAACATTATCTCTTAATATATCTAAATCTTCTTCGGTTGACAAACCGAATAGTCGAGAAGCAAGCTCCCCTACTATTGGAATTAAACTTGTTGATCTTTTATATTTACTCCTCCGAAAAAACACTTCAAATATACGGGTTGTGCTTTGTTTGAGTATTTATATTTATGTATTGAATAGTTCAAATAACGCTTCCAACCTTTGTCTATATAATATGAGGAATGCCTGATGTGTTGACATTTTATGGGCATTTTCCATGGTTAATTCCGGGAGGGGTTCTAATTCATTCTTCGCTGATTCGTCAGCCATGGCCAGTCGCGCGCAAGTTTTTTTTTACCATCTATGTAGATAACTTCGAAGACCACACTGCCTTTCCATGACGAAAGTAAAACAGTTCAAAATAGGGATGATACCTTTTTATTGACAGTGAAATATAAAATTATTTAACTGGATATTTCGAACACATATACAGTGTTCATCATCAGCAGTAAAACTCTTTTTCACATAAAGAGACGGCAACAGAAAACAGTCTTCCACAGAGTTCGTTACGAATTACTGCTCAGCTCTAAAATTTAACATCTTCGGATACAGAACCAGCTTTCATTTCTATCTTCAGTGGTTTCTACATAAACCGGGTCGTCAATTCTAGAGTACACTCTGGAGCCTGTTACAATCTGGATAATTTTCTTTATCAATTTTGCAGTAGATGACGTTGCATTCTCCATACCAAACTGCTGCTGAATTTCTTTACAATTTACTTCGTCTGATCCGTCGATGCAATCAGACATATCGTCACAGAGCCACTCAATTGGTATGCACTGGCCAGGCTCGTTGGGACACTCATACTCGTCCTTTCGACAACTCCGCGAAACAAGATGGTTACTGATAATTGTAATATTTTTCCATGGCTTCTTTTCCTCAAACAGATTTACTTTTTCACATAAAAAGACGGCAACAGAAAACAGTCTTCCACAGAGTTCGTTACGAATTACTGCTCAGCTCTAAAATTTAACATCTTCGGATACAGAACCAGCTTTCATTTCTATCTTCAGTGGTTACTACATAAACCGGGTCGTCAATTCTAGAGTACACTCTGGAGCCTGTTACAATCTGGATAATTTTCTTTATCAATTTTGCAGTAGATGACGTTGCATTCTCCATACCAAACTGCTGCTGAATTTCTTTACAATTTACTTCGTCTGATCCGTCGATGCAATCAGACATATCGTCACAGAGCCACTCAATTGGTATGCACTGGCCAGGCTCTTGACATTTTTTGTCTCCATCCATACATTGTGTTCTTCCATAGTCTGTCTCGACAAAAAGAATTTGCCACCTAACTTGTATTCTTCCCTTCTTCGTAGAAGTCCATAACCAGCCTCTTGATTGCCATGGTTGCCTTACTGTTATTAAAATTTCATCGTTCTTAATTGGCATTAGTAAACCAGGGATTGTTTCTGTAGTAATTTTGACATTGAGGTGTCTAACTCTATTGGTTGTGGGTCAGTTGTCGTGGGGTTTGACGAGGGGAATGTTTCTTCCACTTCTGTTATTGGGGTATGTTTAGTTTCGATTGTGATTGGAGTAAATTCAGTTTCTGCTGTGGTTTCCTCGTTCTGAGTATCATATTTCCAGGAGGTAGTCGTTTCGTATTTCTTTGAGGTGCTTTTGGAGATTTCCATTAATTCGTTTGTGTTTTCTTTGGTATTAGAAGTAAGATATGGAATATGGGAGGTCGTGTTGATTTTGGTAGCTTCCGTTGTAACGTTTATTATTCTACAGAAGTGTTGACATTTAAACTTGTATTTCGGTTTGCTGGTACCATTAGTGGAATTTGATCCTACTTCAATATTTTCTATTCCCCTTATTATCGCTGGTATTTTATTTGTTCGTTTTAAAAGGTCAGATACAATGTTTGTTGTTTGGGTTTCAATTGCAGCGGTTTGTTGTGTGTTTGGGGAAATATTTTTTACGTTTTTCGTTTCAACTTCTGTTGGCTTTATTTCAGACAAATTTATTTCTTCCTGTACGGGCTTCTTCTCAGCCTTGTTAGCTTGTTTTGGTCACTTCCATAGTTCCTTGAAGAAATTCCATACTGTGGGCAATTTGTTTAATAATGCCTATTGTCCATCATGAAATTTTCTTTGTCTAAGTTGGGTCTTAATTGGTTTAATTATATTTTGGGTCTCTTTATCGGTATCTGAGTTTTGGTTTTCGTTAATTGATCTTTTTTCTCTTTTCAATGGCTTTCCCGAGTCCTGTAGCTTTATCAATTTCGGCCATTTTTGCATCAAAATCATCTACTATTCTTTTTATTTTGATTTTGGGATAGGTAGGGGATGGTATGTCTTTCTTTTCTTTATGGTTGCTTTTGCTTGCCCGTAGTCCTTTGTCTTATATTAAAAATTGAAAAATTGATTCTTTCAGATCAAATGTATTTTTCTCCAGTCTTTTAACTTGTTGGAACAATGTTTCAAATGGCTTAGGGTCTAGCTTCATAAATATTTTCCAAGCGTTGTTACTAGTTAGAAGTGAATTTTCGTGTTTGATTATTATCCCATGCTTTACGACATCTTGTGTATGGGCACTTATACACATGGTCATCAAAAATGTTAAGATCATTTTTTCTTATCTGTAATTAACATTTAATAAATTATTTCTTGAATAAATATGATAGAAAGGAAAAATGGATTGGGTGACGGTGAGATTTATTAAGTATTATTTGAGTTGTTGAGCATAGATCTAAGGGGCTAATACGCTATAGTCATCAAGAAATAGTATTAAAATACTTAATTTAAAAATATCAACAAATTTAATTTGGAGCTGAGAAAGGAAGTAATGTTTTTTATAAAATCAATTTATACTTAAGTAGTTTGTGGTAATCAACTGTGATAAAGAACGATTTGGCTCAATAGTAACGAAACTTTAAAGTCCAATAGCAAATATCTTAGTAGTCTCAAAAGTAATTAATATATATTATCAGTGTACAGACTTTGACATGGGTTAGGACAATTTAGTTCTAAGAAAGACTTCTTTGTGTATATACTGCCTTAGAAGATTGCCTGATGAGTACTTTCCTAGTCTAATGAAATAATCAAAAAACAAGCTCCCAGGAAATATAAAACTAGCAAGGAATGATGCTCGGCCAATGTAAAAAACCAAAAGGGGATCAAAGAATAGCGAAGACGCTTCTAGTGAAGTTTTTGTGTCTGAATAGGCTAAAGGGCGTAAAAACCATTACCAAAGATCCGTGGTATCGCCTATTCCAAAAATAGGCTTATTTTTGCAAGTTAATTTATTCTGATTTCAAGAAAGATTCTTTCGTTATTGAAGTAATTAGGAAGTATTTGGTCATTTTCTCTCTAACGTCAGTTCGCCTGGACATCTAACGAGATTCACTCCCCATCTTTCATTTACCTAAATGGGCTTACAAGACATCTATTGTTTCTTGGCTTTACGCCCGGAAGTGAATAAAAAGTAAAAAAAAAAACTATCAAACAGTTCGTGGTAACAAATTGTGAAGTAAGGAGTGACTCGGCTCAATAGTAATAAAACTAAAAAAAAAACTGAATTTTGATGTTAGAAGATATATCAGAAGAATCGAATTTTCATGTTAATTCTAAATATAAAAGTTTCATTAAATTTAGTTCTTGTCATCAAAAGTTACGAGCCTGAGAAACATTGTCTTATTTTGGAAAATAGGGGGAAACGCTCCCTAAAAATCGTAGAATCTTAACGAAAATCATACCATCGTATTCGGCGTATCAGAGAACCCTATAGCAAAAATTTCAAGCATCTATCTTCAAAAATATGGAATTTTTGTCAGAAGATTAATCATGGATGCGTGTTTTTAGAAGATAAAACAGTAATACTTTAAAGTTCTAATCATTAGGTACTTTAATATGTATATTGTCTACAAACTAAAGGACTAACTTGAGTCTTACTAATAATTTTTGTTTTAAGAAAGACGTTCTTAAAAATTTTTGTTTTAGGCCTGGGATGGGGTTAATTCAAGACTTATTATTTGTTCATTACTCGCTACTAAAAGAGAGCTTGGGGGGAGATGGATGGACATTTGCAACATTTACATTAAGGTTATTCTATTGTTTATAAAAATACCTGGATATTGAAGGAAATAATACCACTTGCGTTCAGAGAGAATCGCCGTTAAACTTATTCATGATTTTAGACGATTAAGAACGAAAACTATTTAAAATTTTGCTAACCAAGAAATTTTTCTAACAACAAATGTCTGATAATAGTATGAATTAATTTATTTGTTTGTTACGGCTTGAAGCTTACCTTACTGATTGTGTAGGTGTAATATAGGGGTAGGCATATTTTATTATCAATGTTTTGATTATTGGTTTAAATTAATTGGTTAAAATCCAAAAGGTTCCAAAAGGAACATTTAACTTGTGTCTAAATGCACGTAGTCCAAAGTATTGAATAACTGCTAAATTCTATATGATTTTATTTAAATCTTTTTCTAATTGAAATTTACTAAAGGGGTATGACTGAGTTAAAATTTAGTCTTGAACTTAAGAGTTTGTATGGATGGGAGATTTGGTCCTGTATTTGAGAATTCATAAGGGGATGTGAATGAGAGATTTGGTACTGAATTTTATAGAGGGGGGAGGGGCTGGTCTATATGTTACACAAAAAGTTCAAGGCTGACATGACGGAGTTTACGTGGGCTCTATTGAGGTTTTGGGGTGCTTCACTACCGTGAGAGGTAATATATTTCACGAACCTGCAATAGCCCTGAGCATATTTATTCCTACTGCTCCCTTGCATTCCACATTCTGCAAGCCTAGAGAATTGTGGCAAAAACCCCTTCTACAGCCCCTTTGTTGAGGCTCTGGGCTACGGTCATTTCCACCCAGGACTAATTAAGGACAAATTGAGTCAGATAATCGTCTACCACTAGCTCAGAAGGAAAGGTTTTCGGGATCCTGAAGTTCTTGTAAGTTTGCTGGACCTGTTCCAGAGACGGCACGGTATATTCGAATCCTAGTCGATGAACAGCTTTCTGCAAGTTATCTTCTGTGAGGGCCTCAGTGATATCTGCTCCAAGTCCACGCTTCTCCAACATTCTTCTTAGGATCTCCTCAGCTCGGAACTGTTTAAGTTGCTTCCTGTGAAGATCCTTAACAGACTTCAATACGGCTGTATGTTTCAACTCTGGATTGATTTTTCTAATCAATTTCAGAGATGCTGTCTTCATTTCGGCCGATCCATTTATTGGCCATTCCTCCAGAACACGGTTGAGATCCTGGAAAGAAAGAAAAGGGTCAATTAATACTTAGTTTTGTTGAAAGCCTGGAAAGAAAAGAAAAGAATTACTTAAAGGATTATTAAAAAGGATTAAGACTTTTTAAGAAATCTATATCACAGAATTTAAAGTTTAAACTTACTTTCTTGGTCACCCTTTTCCTAGTTGCCTCATCCATGCATGAAGCAACTTCTTCATCGTCGGTATCCTCAATTTTTTATAAAGGAGAACATGCTCCAGCTTGTTCAATGTACCTCTCCATTACGGCTCTACTTGTACCAATCCTTAGATACTCGTAAGCCTCATACTGATTATTTGATGTAACTTCTGAAAAAAAATTGGTTAGGAAAATCTTACATGAGGAAATAGACATTTAGATTTAATAGACACTTAGATTTAATTTTTTACAATATAGAAGTATAGATTCTAACATAAGACAGGCCTAATTACGTAGAATGAGCAAAATTTAGCCGAGTGACAAGGAAATAGATACTTAGATTTCAAGTTTTTACGAACTAGAGGTAGACATTCTAACGAAAGACAGCCTTAGTTATGTAGAATGAACAAAATTTACCCGAGTGGCACAGATATTCGTACATCATCTCCCTCTCCTCCTTTGACAGACTGTTCGCCTTCCGGTTTATAGTGGCGATCAGTTTGCGGATCGTTGTCTGAGTGGGAACAGGAACACCCGGTCTCATGCCGTCCTAGAAATTTTTCTCGAGAAACCTTTTGATATACTTCTCGAGAAACTATATATATATATATATATATATATATATATATATATATATATATATATATATATATATATATATATATATATATATATATATATATATATATATATATATGAAAAGAGAAATCATCAATGTAACAGCACAAACACACAAAAAAAGAAAAAAAAGAAAGGATACAGACGGAGAAAGGGAAAACTGTTTTCCTATATTAGTGGCTAATATAGACCAGCACTTGAATGAGGCCTTAACCCTACTCATCCATTCAACCACATAGGTCAAACAGCATAGCCATACACAATCAACCATAAAGAATAATCCATGGACAGGCAGTCATGTCGTCAATAAGTATAAGTCGTCATTTACCAAACAATAAAGACAAATAATTCAGAGGTAACAACCCAACACAAGGGCTCATCAGGAGAATATACTTGCCTATAGGGTTTCGGCACTTTAAATTCTCTACCCAGTCAAGTGTTGTTCCTACCACAGAATATCTATGGCATCCCCGTGTCAGGTATCACCCCCAAAATACATGCCTATGAAAAAAAACCCAGCAAATGTAGAACAACCAAGTAACACCAAAACAAACTTATCCTGTTAATATATTTCTCTTTTTGCAATAATAGGTAAACTAAATGTGATAAATTTTACCAAATCACAAATATTTACACTGCAAAAAAATTAAATGAGCTAAACAATTATAGAATTCATCTTCACCATGAGGCTATTTTGAAAAAAATCTGCTCTATTAGTAAGACAATTCAAAATAAATGGCGCTGGATCATCTTTTCGCGAACCTCCAAAATTAGCCGAAAATTTCCTTAAGTATTTCCAGATAATTCTTTTGGTATTTATTTAAAAGTTCGTTACAATGAAAACTAAATTTTTTAAATTGCCAAGTTAATTTATTTGCAGAAAAACCTCTTAATATCAATTTTTGGCTTAAGATTTTACATCTATTTTTAAAATCAATATAATTACTACAAATCCTTGCATAACGAATTAACTGTGAGAAAAACGCCGAATATGTGATATTTGAGCGTATATTACTTTCAGGGAGTGGGAAACTAATCACTTCAAAATCAAAATCATCCGTTTATTATACATTTTAAAACTTAATTTAATATCATCAGAAATATTAATATTTAAATCTAAGAAATGATCTTTCTGACTAGCGCCAGGACTAGGTTCAATAGTAAGCTCTGATGGATATATTTTTTTAGAAATATCAATGAAATCCTTACAATTTAAGACCAAAATATCATCTAAATATCTTTTATTATTTCACAAAACATGTTTTAAATTATTTGGATTATTCTTATCCATCATATGTTTATATTCTAGTTGACTTAAAAACAAGTCAGCTATAAATGGGCTGGAATTCCCCCTCATGGGAATTCCCACGATTTGCTTGTACAAATCACCACCAAATCTTATATTAGTATTGTATAAATTATTTGGATTATTCTTATCCATCATATATTTATATTCTAGTTGACTTAAAAACAAGTCAGCTATAAATGGGCTGGAATTCCCCCTCATGGGAATTCCCACGATTTGCTTGTACAAATCACCACCAAATCTTATATTAGTATTGTATAAAACAAATTCTAATAACTCAAAAATCATATCCAAGCTGTAACATCTCAAGTTAAGTGTAGTCTTAAAGCAATTTGTCCATATAGGTTTTTTTTATTATAAGTGTCTATTTTTAAGAACCTTTTACTAGATAAAAGGGAAGATTTCTTGATAACTGTTTTTAAATTATCTAACACTGCATTAAGTGATAAATTAGTATACATTGTCGTAAAATTGAAAGACTCAATTCTTTTAGCTGAAACCATTGTTAAAGAATCTATCACCTGCAGTGAATTATTAACACTCCAATATGGATTAAAGTTCGAAAATTTTTTAATACCAAAACAATAGGTTTTAAGTTTATTTATAATTTCCTTTAAAATTAAAGATAGGTCAGTAGCAGCAATGCGGGTTAGACATTTAGCTGCTCCAGCAATAAACCATGGTTTAGGGGGATTCTTATGAAATTTTACAGTCCAATATAGGAAAGGCAACTTTTTATCATTGTTTTTTAATTTAATATTAAAATTTTAAAAAAATATTTCTTCAGTCTTTTCAATTAAATTCTCATCCTCTAAATTTAACTTTTCGTAAACATTAGTTGTGCATAACTCCCTTTTTAAGATATCACAATACAGCTTCTGACAAATTATGGCAAAATTATTATTAGCCTTATCCTCTGACACAATTAAAAATTCATTCTGTAGATTAGCAATGGCTTGTTTAATCTTTGCATTATAAAATAATGATTTAGTGTTACTATTTCTTAAGTTGGAATATATTTTATTTCTTATTCTACTTATAATTAAATTCCTCCAACTTTGAAAACTCAATTTTTTTTCTCTTTTTTACACCACTTATCAATAAATAAATCAAAATCATTTTCCAAGTCATCAAGAACACCTGATGGTTTCAGACGATGAGAAAGACGGAAATTAGCCCCTTTATTCATTATAATTTGAAGATCATCATGCTTTATTATTGACAAGTCCCCTGTTATAACATGTTTGTAAGTGGGATTTACAAATGGGCCAAGTTGCTTACAGTTACAAACCGGTTTCCAATTTATATCACTATCTAATCTTTTAAATATTAAATTATAATTAAAAATAATTTGCCCAATAGTTTTTGAAAATTTATAAGTTAAAATTGGACTATCATTATAATTCAAATTACTAGGGCCTGTTTCACATCCCGCTGATTTAAAATTTTCTGGTAAATTAATATCTTCAATCAGCTTACAAGTAAAATTAATAGGTAAATATAATCTGTTATCCTTATTACCAATCTTATCAATCTTATTCTTTTTTGAAATAAATCTCGTTTGAGTTAGAAAGCAAATTGTATCACATATTACTTTAAAATTTTAAAATTCTCCTGATGAGCCCTTGTGTTGGGTTGTTACCTCTGAATTATTTGTCTGTATTTTTTTTATTGTTTGGTAAATGACGACTTATACTTATTGATGACATGACTGCCTGTCCATTCAAGAGCTGCATATATATATATATATATATATATATATATATATATATATATATATATATATATATATATAATACTTCAAGTAGTACTTGAAGTACTACTTAAGTACGATTTTGGCTAGTACTTGGTATTTGTTACAATTTTTAAAGTACTTATTACTTGATATTTAAGCAAAACAACAATGAGAACTTAATACTTGATACTTAAGTAAAAATTTGGATTACTTGTTGCAGCACTGACTGGAACTACGTCAGAATCTAAGCGCTTTTTATCAAACATCAGAAAACATAACTCATGTTTCCAAATGACATCGTTTGGTGCCCAAATCGAAAATCTAGATAAATTTATGCCTATTTTAAAAGTAAAAGGGCAAATTGATCATAGAGCAGGGTCCCTTCTACCATTCTCAGGTGAAAATCATAAATTTTTACAACTGTACTTCATCAATGATAGCAATTCTGAATTGGATGCACGTTGCGAAATTTTTCCTGACGTTGAAAGGACTATCATATCCCAATTCCAACATCTTTTCCGCGAAAATATGATACATTGACCTTGCGGTGCATTGAATGAAAAATCACCATGCATGTCCAAAGGAAGGTGCACCTAGCAATATCTTTGACTTTCAGTACCCTACACAATTACCGGTAATGATGGTTACCCACAATATAGAAGAAGATCTACTGAAGACGGTGGTAAAACAGCAATGATAAAGAAGCATAACGGTACCACCACCGAAGTACATAACCAGTGAGTTGTTCCATATTCACCGTTATTATTAAAACATTTAATGCACACATAAACGTTGAATACTATAACTCCGTAAAGGCAATCAAATACATATGTAAATATGTCAATAAAGGCAGCGACATGGCAGTTTTTGGCTTGCAGTCCGAAATCAGTGATATTGATGAAATCGTACAATATCAGGCTGGAAGATAATTAAGCAGTAATGAAGCTATTTGGCGAATTCTTTCATTTCCGATACATGAAGGAAGTCCAGCTGTTGTTCACCTAGCGGCATATTTACAGAATGGACAACGTGTTTATTTTTTTGAATCCAACGTGCAACAAAGAGCCCTGAATCCACCGGATACAACGTTAACTGCTTTCCTTTTGTTATGTCAAAATGATTCTTTTGCAAAAAAACTGCTGTATACTGAAGTACCTTCGTATTACTCATGGAATGCTAAAAAGAAATCATTTGAACGTTGAAAACAGGGTAAGTCAGTCGACATCCAACCTACCATCTTCAAAGATACCGCGATAGGAAGACTACACCATTCACACCAATCAACATGAATGCTTCTTTCTCCACCTGCTTTTGGTGAATGTTCCCGGTCCGACGTCCTTTGAGTATTTGAGAACTATAAACGGTACTATACATGACACTTACCGTAGTGCATGCCAAGCTCTGAATTTATTAGAGAATGACCAACACTGGGACAACTGCATCAATGACGCGTGCGAAACGTCAACTCCAAGTCAAATTCGTGCATATTTTTGAATCATAATAACATGCTCTCCTTCAGCTCTTACAGAGTTATGGGAGAAATATAAATCGAAAATGGCCGAGGATATACTCCATGGAAAACAGTTAGAGACGTCAGATATCAACTCAACTCAACTTTTTCTTTATTCAACTAAAAACAAACACAAACAATATTATGCCCACACAGAGAGCAGAGCTCGTAAGGCTGGGACAGTGCATAAACATAAGAAAAAACATCAACATCTCATCGTAATAATGATTTCAAAATATAATACTGTAAAAGACAAACAAAATAGAAAAAAACTCATAAAAGATAAGTAAATATATAAATATTGGGCAGGAGGAGCGTGGGAGGCCATCCCAGACAGAGGGACACAAAAACAAACACACAAATAAGAAAATCAAATAATTTAATTTTCCATCATCAATGGTGAATAATCAAAATTTTTGCATACAATCTTTAATATTTGCTTTTTTAAATTTAGCTGAGATTTTTGGGATGGATCAAACAGAATTTTATCATTCAGCTTATAATTGTAAGCAATGAAGGGTATTTGGTATCTAATCGAAAACCTTGACCTTTCAGAACTTACAAAAGGAATTCGATACATCCTAGACCTCCGACAATCCGAACGAGGAAGTAAAATTAACAGAGATTTTTCATAGAAATAATTTTTAGAATTTTGGATTTGAAAATGCCATATGGAAGTATTGAATATTCGTATATCATTTAAATCCAACAAATTTAAGAAAAGGAATAATGTTTTAGTTTCCGGAATATTTTCAAGTTTTGATGGTCGATGTAAGAAATTTCCAAGTATTCTTATTGTCCTATTGTGTAGTACATGTAAGGGTTTTATATGCTTCCAAAATGTATTAAGATGTACAACTGAGCAATAATTTAAATAAGAAGTGATTAGAGAGTGGTAAATTATTTTTAAAATGGTAAAAGGAAAAATATTCTTCACACGGTACATCGACCCAATATTTTGAGCAAGTTTTAATCTTAAATATGACCTTTGATTTTACATCAGAAATTTATAACTACACTTTAGTTATTGTTAAAAGTTTGAGAAAATTCGTTAAGGTCCTTCATTTAGGAGAAAAATATTTGTTAGTCACGTCATTTGTATATACCTTAGCATTGCAATGACGTCACACTTGTCAAACTTCTGTGGAAAAACGGAGGAAGATTTTTATGCATGTAGATACTTATATTACATTACTTAATGAGAGAAAATAAAAATTTGCATACATTTTCAATACTACGTTTAATATATATTAAAAATATTTAGAAATAACTAGTATTTAAAAATATAATTACTTTCATAGCAACTTACTATCCATAAAATAATTCGGAGAACCCAAAAGCAAAGAATTCCAATGGTTCGCACGATTGACTTAATTGGCAAAGAAAAAGTGCCAATACATATTGAATCGACAGAAAGCTCATGAATCTATATATGAAATAAACTGGACATTTGAAGATACAATGGACACCTTGCATAAAACCTGTCAAAGGTTCTGTATGCACCTAAAAGTTGAGATAGCAAATTTAAACACTATCAACAAAAATGGCGAGAGTTGAACTTATGGATTTTACAAATTAAGCACTTGATACTAGGCAACTACATATATAACAAACACTTAACAAATGAACAAAAACAGGAAAATAAAATAAATAAAACAATTGAAATATGACCAATTTTTAATCATTAAAATAAAACAAGAATATGCAAAAATAAAAAAAAAGACAATGCATTTATTAACCAAGACCCAAAAGAAAGTTTTTCATTTTTCTCTTAAATAAACCAAAGTGCTCCACCACCCGAACGCTCTCTTGAAGAGGATTTCAAACCTTAGGACCTAAGTATCTGACATAGAAACCTGCTGTAGTTCCACTTCTGTATCCAGTGACTATATTATCAGCATTGCGGGTACTATAAATATGAAGTGATTTATTTACTTAGTAAAAACCATGAAATAAGTCAGGACTGATACAATTCCAACTCTAGTACGACAACATTCCTGCTTGGTAGTCTTGAAGTTGCCAAACATTAAGCACTTAAAGTTTATTATAACACCCCTCAATGTCATTGATTGTTTTCTTTGAATCCACCAGTAAGTCGTATAGCTTTGCTTTGAAGAATTTGTACTCGTTTTAAATTTGAATAAAAGTTGGTTATAAAACAAACGGAAATACGGACGCTTTACCAGAATTTCAACAATTTTCAGGCGTTTTTACAGATTGAGTGGGAAGTATTTTTAATAGAGTGGACAATCATAAAGAAACCGGGAGACAATCAACAGTTTTATTTATAGAAAACCTAGGTGTAAATATAGCAAAAAGTAACTAAAGTACAATTTTACCAAATTGTCAAATAAATTAGTTGCCTTTGTCTGCCTTTTATTGCCATTCGTGGTTCTCTACTGATATTAGAATGACACGATTTTCTTCGTTTTGGGCTCTTTAGAGGCTTTGGACCGGGCCTTGGGCATCCCAAATGGCAAGAGGCTACTGTGTTGAATATTTGCTCTAAGTTTAATTAATGAATAAACTATGGGATTCGAGGATGTCTTTTGAATCCCTTGAGTGTCCTTTGAATTAACAACTTCTATGTTGCATTGATATTTGTTTCCGGTTTGAGGACTATTAAATTCAATGGTTTGATTAGCTTGCTCCATAGTTGAGAGAAAATTCAAGAAAAGAGATAAAGCCTTATTAGTAGTAGCCTAAAATTAAACCAAATACCCAAATAAGAAGGTGTATCGGTAAGTTCATGGACATCTGGGGCCTCTATCTGGGAAAACATGCTGTAAATATTTAAAAAATTATTTCCTTAAACTACATGGTAGGGATTTAGCTTTTTATAAAGCTTTACAGAGGGTAAATCAGTAGTGGTAAACCACATACAAGGTATCATTTCGTTTCTAAAACTTTACCCTACATACAAAGCAGCCCAGCCCCTTAAACTGATTAGCTCTGTCGTATCCGTTTTCCCCAATCTTGCTGACTCTCAAGATATTTAGAATTTTCTTCCGAAAATGCGTCATGAACTATCTTCACTCGTGTAAATAACTAGAGAAGGGAGCTTTCGTTTCAAAATTTTTTTTCCCCGCGTTGGGTACCTTCCTTATTGAAACAGCTGGGGCTTAATAACTGTCTGAGGCCGGAGCACATTTTTCAGTTTCATTCGCTATCCGTCGGACCCCTTACGAATATCAGGCAGCATGGGTGTTAGAACATTTCTTAAAAACTTTCTATTTGGGAACCCTTTAGAGCATCTGAGGGTGTTTTTAGCGTCCTATAATTCTTTTATGGTTTTTGGTAAAAAGAAATGCTTTAAATTGCAGTTTAATTTTTAGCAAAAACGCTGCAATTGGATGACAAATTAGACCTTGCAAGTCATTTGATCAAACCAGTCCAGAGAATGGGAATATACGCATTACTATTGGCTCAGTTAATAAAACTCTTCAAAAGCCACTCGTAAGGACTTCATAAGGTCATTCGTAAAGCTGGAATGTGTTAAAACGCACGAAGTTGATGATCTGATTGCAGCTGAAAGAATTATAAAATTCCGTCTAAGACATGGCAATGATCTCCTCCCCGTGGACTGTATTCGAGAAAGTGATGTAAGTTTCATTTTCTTCCTCTTTTTTCATTAACTTTTGAGTGATTTTTCAATACACTTCTAAGTGTTTAGGTTTTATTTTCATAGCAGTCATTGACAAATATTAACGTACTTGAGTTGAAAATTCTGTTGGTGAGTGAACGTAAAGAGAGATAAAATGTTCCGTCTCTAGTTTGAATTAAATAAAACAAACAAGTTTTTTAAACTGCAAGTAGGAACGAGGAACGAGTAGGAACGACATTAAAACGTAAACCGAACAGAAATTATTCCGTATATGAAAGGGGTTGCTCCTCAACTCCTCGTTCTTTACGGTAAAGTTTGACTCTTTCTCACTACTCTTCTTTTTAAAACAATAAAAAACTTTAGCGTAAAGAGCGAGGTGTTGAGGAGGGGACAAACCTTTTTATATACTGAATAATTTCTGCTAGTTTTAAGTTTTACTGTCGCTCCTTTCTTGCAGTTAAAAAATATTTTTTTTATTTAATTTCTGAAAACTTTTGAATTAATGCATGTTTTGATTTTGGCTCACCGCACATGAATAATTAAAACAAAATCTACATTTTTTTTTGCTAAATGACTTTCTTATAGTTTTTACTGGGCAGTTTTGAGAAAAAATGGAGCAGTGGAGTAGGCCTAGATAGCCTCCGATTTTTCGGTTACTTAAAAAGGCAAGTAGAACTTTTAATTTAACAAACGTTTTTATTAGTAAACATATACGTAACAAACGTAACGAACTTCTAAATTCGTATGTTTTTATTATGTTTATTGCCCCCTCGTCAATACCTCGCTCTTTACACTAAAGCTTAAATTTTGTCCCAGCTCCTTAAGAATGACCCCTGAATCACAAAGGCCATAGAACAAATAGTCGTAATTAATAAAATTAGTTTAGAGTAAAGAGCAAGGTATTAGGAGGAGATACACCCTACGCATAATAATTTCTGTTCGTTTTAAGTTTTAATTCTTCTCCTTACTTTAAGTTGAAATAACGTTTTCATATTTATTTTTTCATCGCTCTTTAAAAAAAATTTAAAAAAAATCCTGAACACCTTCATGGAAATTCCCTTCCCCCATGACAATTTCATCCTTGTAAAGTTCCCCCCGAATAACCCCCTCCTTTCAACCCCTCCCGTCAACCAAAAAAAAATCCCCCTGAAGTGCCTGTTTACTTCCCAATTACCATTACAATTTGTAAACACTGGTCAAAGTTTGAAACTTGCAGCCCCTCCCACGGGGACTGTAGGGGAGTAAGTTTTCCCCAAAGACATAGTTTTTAGCTTCTATATGTTCAATAAAATGGCTATCTAAGAATTTTTATCTGGTGACTTTGGGGAAAAAATTAGCGTGGGAGGAGGCCTAGGTGCCCTCCAATTTTTTGGTGACTTTAAAAGGGCATTAGAAGTTTTAATTTCCGTTAGAACGAGCCCTCCTGTGACATTCTAGGACCACTGGGTCGAAACGCTCACCCCTGGGAAAAAAAACAAATAAACATCCATGATCTATCTTGTGGCAAAAAATACAAAATTCCATATTTTTGTAGATAGGAGCATGAAACTTTTACCGTAGGGTTATCTGATACGTTGAATCTGATGGTGTGAAATCGTTAAGATTCTATTACTCTTAAGGGGTGTTTTTTCGTGATTTTCAAAAATAAGGCATATTTTATCAGGCTCGTAACTTTTGATGGGTAAGACTAAGCTTGATGAAAATTATACATTAAAAATTAGCATTAAAATACAATCCTTTTGATGTAACTATGGGTATCAAAAATTCAGTAGTTTCGGTTACTACTGAACCCGGTCACTTCTTACTACAGTTCGTTACGACGAACTGTTTGAAAAGTGATCTAGGACTTTAAATTTCCAATTAAATGAGCCTCTTCGGAAGTTTACACAACCATTCCTTCCATAAGAAGTTTATATGTCCTCGGTGCATGATTTACCATCATTGCCTCGATCTTAGGCTCATAGCTTTCGATGGGCAATAATTGTGTTGCGAGAACACTTTGGTTTTGTCCCTTTTTTTTTTCTATGCCGCCGATGTCAGCTTATCCCCGGTAATTGGCGGTTTTTACGGAAAGTGTGGATTTCAGGCCGGATTGATGAATATGGCATTACGTTTTTGAAAGCTCCGCAAAACTCTTGCCTGGGGCCTAAAAGGATGGTTTTGCTTGTCCACGACCCAAAGTCTATGGTGTGCGAAGTGAAGTGGAGTTATGTAGCCTATGTCAGAGAGGAGTATTTGAAGTTGTGCAGCCAAGCTTTCATTTCATCAAACCATGTTTCTGCTTTCGAGTGGAAAGCTCCGTTCTAGCAGGCAAGCAGGCAGGCACCACTTTCAAATTGAAGATGGACTAAAATCTATTAGTGTTAAATAAATGTGGCAGTTACCCATCTCCACAGCCAATATATCTTTTTTGAGTGATAAATAGAAAAATTTACACAAGCAAAAAAGTGGCATTTTTCCACGGGTCCGAAAGTGCTGCCGTGATTTCGGCTGGGTTTATCATTTGTTTTTTCGGACCTGGGATTGAGGTAGAGAAATGTTATCAGATGTACCTCTTAAACTTTGAAAGTTCTGTCATTGCTAAGGAAATTGGAGCTTATCCCTTGCTCCTTTCTAAGTGGTGACGTTAGAAAGTTGGCCTACGGAAAAAAAAGGGGTTTGCAAATTTTTCTATTTGGTGTACCTATTATTGGTTTCCAGTGTATTTGATGGTAAGACCCAGTTAGTTCCAGTGGTAAGACATGTAGGGGACTTGTGAGGAATAATCGTCTGTTAGGCTACAATCATCTTTAGTGAAGAGGGGTTTGTAACTTTTGCTAGTTCGTGTAGCCTACCCATGCTCACCGTAACCTAGAATTAAGTGTTTACGCACCGTGTACAAACGATAATGTAAAACAACGAGGCAGTTTCGTAATAATTAATAGAGTCTCATCTATGGTATTTTGATCCTGAAAAGTTACGGATAGCTTTATAATACCAACTAGATCATATAAGATACTGTTTCAAGTTTTCATCCGTCACGATGTCTACGATTGATAAGGATAAAGTTCAACTGGCTGCAAAATCAATTAAGTCCCTTCTTTCGGTATAATCGATAGCTCGTGATGAGCTGATAAAAAATATTTCATAGTAGTTTCTTCATAATTAATAGTGTCATTTATGGTATTTTTATCCTGAAAAGTTACAGATAGCTTTATAATAC
This sequence comes from Artemia franciscana, assembly GCF_032884065.1. Lineage (NCBI taxonomy): Eukaryota > Metazoa > Arthropoda > Branchiopoda > Anostraca > Artemiidae > Artemia > Artemia franciscana. The sequence goes on from NW_027063105.1 coordinate 1,188,274, forward strand.
CAACTGGATTATATAAGAAATTGTTCTAAGCTTTCATCCGTCACGATGTCTACGATTGAAAAGGATAATGTTCAACTGGCTGCAAAGTCAATTTAGTCCCTTCCTTCGATATTCTTTTGTTATTGTGTTTTTTTCAACGCTGAGGAATAGCCTTTGATCTTGTGATTAATGATCGCGTTTTTCTTTGAACATAACGTTTTAAGAGCTTCGATAGGCTGACAACTTCAGCGTTTAACCGATAGCAAAGAAACAAAACCAAAGTGTTGCTCTCGCAACACTTTGCGAAGCCGGACAAAGGTTGCCGCAACACTTCACGTCACTCAGGCAACGTAGGTTTAGTTAAATTTGAGTTTTATATGTTTCTTTCCATTTGAGAAGGTAATTCTTCAAACGCATTAATTGTTTTCAAAATTGAGTTTTTAGTTACTATTTAGGGTTTCATTTACTATTTGTCGGAGCAACTTCAAGCTTGTAGCTTGTTGTCCCGAACTATTTGATATACCTAGAGTGGTAAAAACTAGTGCTAGGAGATATTTGACACGGTAAATGACGCCTAGCAAAACGGCGCTGTGGTTTCCAAGAAGAGTTGGAACACAGTTAGAATACCTTTATTGCTTGCTTCATAAGTTTGTAAAAATAGTGTTTAACCAAAGGGATATATGCATAAGGTGCCTTTGCCTCAGTGATTTATCGTAAACCCCGTTGAGTTAGCACATCTAGTATCTGAAACGGTAAGATTCCTGTTTTTGATTTCTGAATTTTCAGTGCTATAGTTGTTTAAATCAAGGCATTTTCTTTAAAACAATATAAATTAGCGTATAAGATAAGAATTCGTGCAGTTAAAAAGTAAATATGTTAAGAAATAACTCTTCCTTAATAGGTTGCATAATCATTGTAATTAACACATTTTGACTGCAGTTTCATCACACTTTAATATAATTTCTATAATTTGCTGTTTTTTCACAAATTGGATTTATCACCTGGAAAGGGAGAATGTGGAAAGGGAGAAGGGGTCCTAGAATGTCGCCAGAGGACTCATTCTAACGAAAATTAAAAGTTCTTTTGACCTTTTTAAATAACAAAAATTGGAGGGCACCTAGGCCCCCCTACGCTCATTTTTTCCGAAAGTCAATGGATCAAAATTTTGAGATAGCCTTTTTGTTGAACAAAAATAATAACTATGTTTTTGGGACTGAATTACTCCCCCAGAGTCCCTGGGGGAGGGACTGCAAGTTACAAACGTTGACCAGCGTTTACATACAGAAATGGTTATTTGGAAGTGTGCAGACCTTTTCAGGGGAATTTTCGGCTGGGGAGGAGGGGGACTGAGGGGAGGAGGGAGGCTGCGTATGAGGATATTTCCTTGGAGGAATTTTTCATGGGAGAAGAGAAATTCTATGAGGGGGGCGCAGGATTTTCTAGCACTATTTTTAAAAAAACAATGAAAAAATAAACATGAAACAGTTTTTTCCACTGAAAGTAAGGACCAGCGTTAAAACTTAAAACGAACAGAGATTTGTACGCATATGGGGGTTCATCTATTTCTAAATACGTTGCTCTTCACGCTAAAGTATTTTTAGTAATTTCAGCTATTTATTCTACGACCTTTGTGATTCAGGGGTAAATATTAAAGAATTGGGACAAAATTAAAGCTTTAGTGTAAGGAACATGGTATTAATAAGGGGGCAAACCCCTTCATATACATGATAAAAACATACGAATATTGAAATTCGTTACATAAGTTAATTTGTGAGTCACGTATATTTTTTACTAATAAAAACGTTTGTTAAGAATTAAAAATTCTAGTTGCCTTTTTAAGTAACCAAAAAACTGGAGGGCAACTAGGCCTCATCCCCCACCCTTCTTCTCAAAATCGTTTGATCAAAATTAAGAGAAAGTCATTTATCAAAAACAAAATTAATACGCAAATTTCGTTTTCATTATTCATTTGCAGCGAGCCAAAATCAAACATGCATCAATTCAAAAACGTTCAGAAATTAAATAAAAAAACAAGTTTTTTAACTGAAAGTAAGGAGCGACATTAAAACTTAAAACTAACAGAAATTACTCCGCGTATGAAAGGGGCTGTTCCGTCCTCAACGTTCCCCTTTTTACGCTAAAGTTATTTATTGTTTTATAAACTAGAATTGAGAGAAAGAGTCAAACTTTACCGTAAAGAGCGGGAGGTTGAAGAAGGAACAGCCCCTTTCATACACGGAGTAATTTCTGTTCGTTTTAATCTCGCTGCTTACTTTCAGTTAAAATCTTTTTTTTTTATTTAATTCAAAGCAATGGAGTATCGAACTAGAAAACGATAGATAATCCTGGAAACTATATAAATGTAAAATGGGTTTTTCAAGAATATTTCTTGTGGACACTGTTGTTATGAAAGCACAGAAATGAGAATATTCAGTTTTTTCTGTGATCATATTTCAATAAGACGTCATTCACTATGTAACTCTCAACCTATATCTTGAATTGCAAAAGTTTACGAGCCATTTTTTCTTTGGGACAAAACAAGCTGAAGTATTTTTTGTCCTAAATATTTAGATGTAACAGTATACACTCATAATGAATAATGGATGTGGTATTTCACATGAGTGGGAATTTACATAAAGTTTGGTAGATTCAACATCAAGCACAAAATTTTTTTATAGGGTAAAATGTTTCAACCCAAGGTCACCTACCCCCCAGCTGCAATTTAGCGTCTTCAAATTTTTTATCAGAACTACAATAAACCTACATATTTCAAGTATTCACAGAAGCAGATCATTCAAAACTATTCCCCTGTTCGACACATTAGAGAACTCTGCTAGGGAGATTTTGAAACTATTAACCTGAAAAATAGTTGAATTTTGTATTTTTTTTACCCGGGTTTTTCGTTTTTTCTTTGTTGTTTATTTCCCAGGGGATATTGTAAGAAGTGTGTTTCTTCTTTTCTAGGGGATATTGTAAGAAATAGTACTGAAAAATATACGTAATGCTTGTTCAATCAAACGATCAAGAAAAGTTTTAGCTCTCTTTTAAGAAACTTAATTTTATAATGAGGAACTGTCATTATCTATCGTTTTTTGTGACCAAACTACAAATTTGTCCAAGAGGAAACTAAATTGTTATAGACTGAGAATTCCACAGATTACTATAGATTCAGTAGGAAGAGAGGTTTCACACTACAACATCATTGGTAGCCTATTTGCTTAGTCTAAAAGTGTTCCTACATATGAAGGAAAATTGAAAAATAATTTTCCTTCAAGAAGGCCCTCTATATTCATGCAAATCCCGATGGGGATCTAGAAAATCTTGACATAGAGATGTACTTCGTCACGCTGGTTTCTTGGACTAGGGGAAAAAAAAAGTCAAATTAGGATGGTTTAGTTGAAACTTTTCTAGAAATAATAAAAAAAAATTAAAAAGGGGATTAAAACCTCTATGATCGATTTATCTGAGATGTTGATTCTAATGGTGTAGCTTCGTCCCCATCTTTCGCTCTTTTTGAGGTATTTTGCCGCTTTTCTAAAGTCAGAAATATTTCCTCAGTTATTTAGATTTCGGTAAATGACCTTATATTGAGTGAATTTCAAATGTTCAGAATAACCATAGGAAATTTATTCTTTTTGCGAATATATATTTTGAAAACTAAAATATCGGTTACTATTTTAATAAGTCCCTATTTAGTCAGAGCGCCAGATTCTGTATCTCGCTTATTTCGATTAGTGCCCATGCCGGAAGGTACAAAAATGTTAAGAGGGGATCCCACGGTAGTCGACCATGCTGAAAACGAATATCGTAGGGTAACTGTTCGCCGTTGGGGTGTTTCTGAGATATAGGCCAAAAACGCCAAATTTGGCCTATAGTGGGGTTCGACGATTCAAATTTATTTTTTACAAATAAGATTGGTCAAATCCAGCGTACTCTTACATCAATAGAAAGAAGAGACTTGGGGCTACACGAATATGATTTTTTGCTTGTACAAAAAAAAAGTACACTTTCTACTCCAGTTAAAAAAAAATCAATTTTTTGTCAACAAATTTCTAACAGAAAACCTAAAAACTCAAAATTTTTTTCAAGATATATTTTTTCTATTAAAAAAGAAAGCCCGTTTAATTTCGAAAACTTTGAGCTAAGAAAAACAGTTTATATTATTGTATCTGGGGGGTCTGCAACTTTTTTAGCGAGTGTATCCGATAATAGGAATTTTGTTTAGTAACCTGCTAACTAGCGGGAAGTTGATTGATAAGATAAGCAAAAGAAATTGATAAGCATGTTTCTAGCCAGGTAACTTTATGTCGTAATCCAATTTAACAAGTCAATTATCTTCGCTACCTTGGTTTTTATCATGATTGCCATCTGGCATGAAAATGTCATGTCTCCTCCTCAACACCCCGCTCTTTACGCTAAAATTTCTTATTGTTTTAAAAAGCAGAGTTGTGAAAAAGAGTCAAACTTCTGCGTAAATAGTGGGGCGTTGAGGAGGGGACAATCCCGTTCATATAAGGAATAATTTCTGCCTGTTTTAAGTTTTAATGTCGCTCCTTACTTTCAGTTAAACAAGACCTTTTTTATTCATTTTCTGAACATCTTTAAATTAATACAGGTTTTGACTTTGGCTCACCCTAAATGAATAATTAAAACGAGATTGGCTATATTAATTTTATTTTGGTTTTTGGCTAAATGGCTTTTTTAAAATTTTGATCGACGCTTTTGAGAAAAAAGTGGCAGGGGAGGGGGCTTAGTTGCCCTCAAATCTTATGGTTAGACAAAAAGGTTACTAGAACTTATCACAAAGGCCGTTTAGTTAGGATAAATAGCTCTTTTTAAATTACTAAAAATGCTTTAGCTTAAAGAACAAGGTATTGAAAAGGGGAGAAACCCCTCATATACGCAATAATTTCGGCTTGTTTTAAGTATTAATGCTGCTTCTTACTTTCAGGTGAAAAAATTTTTTTTAAATTATTTTCTCATTGTTTTTTAAATAATGCTGGAAAATCCAGCACCCCCTTCATGGAAATTCTCTTCCTCTATGAAAAGATCCTCTCATGTAATCCTCCCCCACCACTAGAAAAAAATCCCCCTGAAAACGTCTGTATGCTTCTCAATAACCATTACTATATGCAAACAATGGGCAAAGTTCATAACTAGCAGCCCTTCCCCCAGGGACTGTGGGGGATTAAGTTGTCCTCAAAAACATAGTAGATTTTTAGACTATGTTGAACAAAATGGCTATCTCAAAATTTTATTCTGTGACTTTGGGAAAAACTGAGCGTGGGAGGGAGCCTAGTTGCCCTCCAATTTTTGGGTCACTAAAAAGGGCGCTAGTTGTTTTAATTGCCATTATAATGAGCCCTCTCATGATATTCTAGGATAACTGGGTCGATACGATCTTCTCTGAAATAAAAAAAACAACAACAAATAAACACGCATCCGTGATCTGTCTACTGGCAAAAAGTACAAAATCCCATATGTTTGCAGAAATGAGCTTAAAACCTCTTCAGTAGGGTTTTCTGTCACACTGACTCTGATGGTGTGATTTTCATTAATTTTGTATGACTTTTAGGGGATGTTTCCTTCTTTTATCGAAAATAAGGCAAATATTCTAAGGCTCGTAACTTATAATGGGTAAAACTAAACTTGATAAGGCTATATTTAACAGCAGCATCAAAACCTGATTTTTTTTATGTATTTAGTGGTATCAAAGTTCTATTAAAGAGTTTCGGTCACTTTTGAGCCGGGTTACTCCTTACAAAAGTTCGTTATCACGAACTGTTTGATTGGTATGTATTAGGCCTTCGCGTTCTTTTTCTCTTCAAGACTGAACAATCCAACTTAATCTTGCTATTTATGTTAAAAATTCACAATCAGTCACTAAACTTGAACCTTCATATACGATTTTGCACTTTTAAGTAGTAAGGAAAGTAAAACAGTTCAAAATAGGGATGATACCTTTCTATTGACAGTGAACAGATATAAAATTATTTAACTGGATGTTTCGAACACATATACAGTGTTCGAAATATCCAGTTAAATAATTTTGTATCTGTTCACTGTCAATAAAAAGGTATCATCCCTATTTTGAACTGTTTTACTTTCGTCATGGAAAGGCAGTGTGATCTTCGAAGATATTTAGGTCGTAAGAAAGACCAAGGTTCAACATATTTCTGTACGAAAAAATCTGCCAGAAATAAACTTACAAAAGGACACTAGACAGCCACTGAATTAAAGTTTAATTGGATAAAATTTTTACTTTTGTAAGAAATCTGTCAAACTAATCCAAAAGTACTGACCCAAAGACAACTGACAAACTGACTTTTCTACTTCTGGTGCCCTGGCTTAGCTAGAATTCAAATATATGGCATTTCTATCAATGTAGAATATTTATTGGACTATATAAAATGCCCTGACAGGGAGTGTATTTGCTATGGGATAGAAAGGACAACGGCCCGCTACCTCTACTGACCCAAAGTTTACCCCCCCCCCCTCCATGTGAAATCCAGAGTCTTTAAAAATGTTGTCAAAACTATGCCAGCATAATTCAAGCATCCAGAGAAACAGATAAGTTTTCTGTTACTCATCTTTGTCTTTATGGCACTAAATAGCCCATTTTTAACTGTCGTTTTTATTTGACTTGGGAAGATCAACTCCATTTCTCCTCCCCCCCCCCCGCTTCCACTAGGACTCTTATGAATTTCTTTGACCCAAACTTATTAAATGTTGCGATGTTATGTTGCAGAGCCCTCTACTTCAGTATAATAAAAACTGAAATAGATAGCACTAATCTTTGACTGTAATTTATCTGTTTCAATTTGCAAATGCAGCTTGTAAAAAATTTAGTATACCTAAAACAACTAGCAGAAATGTTTATAGTTTAGTACCAATTTATCCAATAGTTTGTCAAAAGATAAAGATTCATCAAAAGCTATTTTTGCAAAATCATATCTGTTTTCACAAGGAAATAAGAAAAAAATAAAATAAAATGCTCAAAGTCCAAAAGCCTTGATGTCCACGGTAGGTGTATTTTCCCAGGGTGGTATTTTCCTCGGGAGGGAGGGGTTATTTTTCGTAGAAGGAGGGGGCATTTCCTGGGAGGGTATTTTTCGGGAGTATTTTCCGAGAAGGAGGATGGTATTTTCTAGGAAGGTATTATCCAGGAGGGATTTTCCAGGGGTAATCACCAGGGGGGGAGGTAAACGCCAGCAGCCACAAAGAAAAAAATATTTCATTCAGTTACAGGGTATTTTTTTGTCCAAGATATCCGTGAAAAAGACCCTTTTGGCTACATTTAGCTTATAAACTGAAACGCGAAGGTTTGCAGTACTTCTGTGATTTCAGCTAAATTTTTTTCTCAGCAGTAATAAACATAGGAAACTATCAATTAAAACCAAAACCCTCTACACCAAAGACTTTGCTTAATTAATTGATGTATTATTATTGATCAATCTTTAATAAGCAGTTTTTAGGTTTTTTTTTATATTTTTAAGTATATTAAATGAAGTGTCTAAAAGAATAAAAAGGGTGAAGGAATATTCAAAGGGGGATCTATAAAGCATCGTTTGTAGATACTACTTCGTCTGTAGTACTGATTACACCCGAGGCCAGCCCAAGGAGGCCAAAAGGCTGCTGCCTCCAGTACCTTTTAGCTGAGTAGTTGAGTTGCCAACAACAAAAATAAATGTCGTAGAATCACTTTACTGTTTCTTGCTAACAACAAAAATAGATTTCGTAGAATCACTTTACCATTTTGTGCCAGCAATAGATGTGGCATGTGGAAAAGGCCTTATTAGAAGCTATAATAAATCTGAGGTACCTAGTAGTTTAACTGAAATCACAGCTTGTCTCCAAGCAGCCACTGCCTTCGAAGGTTAAAACCTGAAATTTCAAGGTGCTTATTGTTAACTGAGTCTTCCCAATAATCTTCTGGTACATTTTTTCCCTTAAAACTCCCGGTTGATTGTCGAAATAAAAATTTGTCTATCAGATGAAATACGGTTTGCTGAGAGTCATATTTCTGTTTCATGCTGAGTCAGTTCTGTTTTGCCATATCTTGCCTATATTTCGGAGTTTTCAGGCGGATCACTGTACCAACGACTTTACAAAGCACATAGTAATTTCAAATACAAAGACCCAATCAAAACCTCCCTGGCCTCTAGATGGATTTTTTTTTATTGGAAATGGTTTGGTACATAAATGAGCAATTTAAAACATTAAAAACAAAGGAGTTTCAAAACTCCGGATGAGAAGTGCCACAGATGCACCCTGACTTCTTCTCGACTTATAAAAGATCGATGATCTCGGTCTTTCTCTTGGAATCCACATCTCAACAGATTTTTCTTGGAGAACACGTCTAGATCAGATGAGAGCTTCTTGTGCAAGAAATTTGGAATCACCTTTTGCTTCAAAATCTTCTACCACCATATAGCAGTTGACAACTCTTGCATCAAAACCAACACTGAGATTGGATGCCCGCTGTATGCTGGTGCTCTTAAATTGTTTTTCAAAAAACTTCAAAAGATCCGGAATATGCCTGATGGGGCAGGTTATGTCGTCCCTCATGATTTTCTCTAGTCTATTAGCGAAAGATTTGAATCAGTTTTCATCAATCGCTGTTAAATTTTGAAACAGCCTCTGGATATATTAGACCATAAGAGGGGTGTCTACAGGTGATTTGTCGAAAACGTAAAGAAAATCATAGAAATGAACATAAGATTTGCAATCTAAAGGTGTTGCTGTTTTGTTCTGGCTTGTTTACTCTAGGTGGATCGCTATTCTACACCTTTACCAAATAAACATTTGGCATCGTACATGTAAACCTTTGTAAATCTCACAAATCAAAGTATACAGCAGCCTAGATTAAATGAAGGAAACTGGTTAAATGTGTGTTGAAAGCTTTTTCTAAATCTCTTAGGCTGTTTTCTATTTTCACAGCGTCTATTTTGCGGAAAAACCCAAAAGACGATAGTGGATAAGTGTAGTTCTCCATTACATAAATTGTCCATTTTTGGAAGGGTAAGAATAGGGACCGTATTTGACCGTGGAGACCCTTGATTACAGTTAGAAATTCAACACCGAAATTAAATTTTTACTAAACATTAGTTGAAAGCTCTACTTTAGTCGGATAAAACATTTGTAAATACTTGTAATGAGAGTGTTTGAAACATTGAAACTCCGAAAAGTGTTTTCTTAGAAATGGGCTTTAAGGTCTTCTGGACCTGTAATAATCATGAGTTAAAGATTCCCAGTTGAACCTTCATTGCCTCTTCTTCCTCTCCTTGTCAAGTTTGTAATTGAAAGACTGGATAGCAGGAGTGCTGACAGTTCTTCTATCAATTGATTTCACTGTTTTGTGACTCTTCTTAAGAAGTATATTTAATAGATTCTTGATCAGCAGCTTTTTGGAGTGTCCTCTTGTGTGGTGATGGCTGGACTATGGCTCCTGACGAAAATGATAGTTTTCCTTTTGAAGTTTTGTAAGTCATCATTGTATAACTATGCATGTATATTTAGACAAGGGTAGGTGGCTTAAGTTGCTTGAGGCAGTCCTCATATGGTGCTGATTTTAGGCTTTTCATGCACTTTGTTGGTTGTCTCTGAACATTTTCAATGAATCTTACATCTTGCCAATAAGAGGGATCAGCAAGGCACATGCCAAAATCAGCATGGGGTCTAACAATAGCTTTATACAGCTCTATACATTTATACAAAATATCCAAGGCTAGTAGATGAAAAGGATAGTAGATGCAGGAAAGTGGTAACAGCATATAGAAAAATGTACTGTGTTACAATGAAGTTTATTGCCTGCTTGATAGATTTTAATAATTTTACCAGCAGTGGATTCAGGGGGCTCAGAAAGGTTGGCCAATTGTGTGTGTCAAGTTTAATTCTTAAGAGACAAAAGAAATAAAGATCCTCCAGAGCCATTAATAGCACATAGTGTCAAATCATTGTTTTAGTTGCTGGAAGTTGTTTAGTTCTTATGTTTATGTCCTATGAAGATTGCATACTACACAATTTGTTTCAACAGATTATTGTCTACATAGATAGGACACTATTAACAATTTATCAAATTATACTTGGTTTATACTGATGACTGAAAAGTCTTATAAGGAATTAAAAGATCAGTGTATAGGCTATAAAAAATTACAAACATGGATACAGATAAACAGCTTACAGAGGCAGTTGCCAAAGAATATAATTTGGTTAGTAAACTGAATCATGAAATTTTTAATAGATTCCAATGTCAAAGTATACATAAAATTAACACTTGCTTTAAGTAATCTTTTTGAGCAACTCAATTGTATCAGCACTCAGAGCAACAATTAGTCTCACTGCAGCAATACTTCACATTTGAAGACAGCAGGTTATGGACGTTGATTTGTTTGTAGACACTCTGAGAACTAGTGGATACTATCAAACTTCTTCTTCATCATATAATCACCAACAGACATATTATTGGTGCTGATACTTTTATTCCTATAGGTTCTTTTATTATTAATGGTGAAATTCCCTTGAAACTGGCTTTCAGATTTGTGAAGAGTACAACTGCTTTGGGATCATGGATTGCATCTCTACATGAATTAAATTTTTTGGGCTTCACAATGTAGCTTTTAAAGTTATTGGAATTCCCTTATACAACCTATTCTTTGACAAATCCTATAGAACTCTATGTGAATTGACAATCCTATCCCTGGCTCAGGATTCGCATCTATTTGAAAATAGAATAACTGAGGCTATGTTTTCAAAACTCTTAAATTGCATTGTGATGCAGAACACCATCATTGGAGAATCTTCTAAATGGAAGACAACTGCAGTAGGGCTTAAGATACAAATCTATGGACAACAACCTCTGCTAAGGGCTGCCTTGGTTCTGTTGGGGTACCAGCAAAACTAAGGACCTTGCAGTCAACTCCATACTCACTTATGGATTGGTGCACCTAGATGAAATTATAACCTAGTAAAAGACAGCTTCTGTACAGGATTCTGATTAATAAATAATTGTTCTGGGTTTGGCCTGTTTTGGTAGGTGTTTTTGGGCTAAAAAATTTCTTCTTAGTTAACTTATCTGCTATGGGCTGTCTCCCTGTAGTAGGAAAATATTTATAATTATGAATATATAATGACTTGGAGGTAATAGGCTTGAGATTGTTGGTGCAGGATTTTGACTCTTGCTGATAAAAAAGCATCATAAGTGCTGAAAACCATGTTGTGAGCAAGATGGGCACAGGATTGCACAAAGCCTCTGGGAATGAGATCCCAGGGACTTCTTGTTGTCTGGCTTAAGCGCTTTGGTGTAGACCTGAGAAGATGTGTTGGTGTCCATCCTGCACTGGTTGCCTATATCCCATATCCCAGGGGTAGGAAGCACAAAGTTGGGTGATATAGGATTTTTTTTTACTTGTGCAGGAAGGATAAGGTACATAGACAAGAAGTAGGGCTTTGTGGTAAATATGGAAGGTGCTAAGTCCTGTTTAGGTTGAGAAGTTATTAATAATAGAATATTACCACTCAGTCATAGTATACAGTATATGCCTCTGTAGAACCAACTGGCAGAGATGGTAATGACTTTGATGAATTTTACTTGCTTACAGGAACAAATAGAATGGGTCCCAGATAGAAATATATAGTTTTTATTGGGAGATTTTAATGCTCAGGTAGATAGAAATAGGGATAGATGGTATCCTAAAAGGTGCCATTGTATTTACGTGATGATAAGACAGCTAACCTTATTGATTATATTATTATAAGCTGATGGCTGACTGGATCAATACAAGATACTAGGGTATAAAGGAATGCTGTTATTGATATGAATGAATGAACTTTATTACCCGTAAAAGTATAAAAAACACAAAGTACGGAGTATTATAAATAAACAAAAACAAAACGATAAACAGCAAAGGAAAAAAAATTTCAAACTAACAAAAGACAACATGGACTAATTAACCAGTATCAATATGGAAAAAAGGCTGCAGAGGGTCATAAACGGGAATAAAGTTGATAGTCTTTTTACATAAATCATCACTGGAAGACTGAATCCGAGAAGGCACATCAATTAAACCAAATTGAGCAATTATTTTTTTGTTTTGGTGCCATCTAGGAAGCCGGAGGAGGAATTTGCAATATCTGAAATAAGCCGTACGTAGAGTATGCCAATCTTTCTTATGAAACAGATGAGCCATGTCTGATAAAAACAAAAGCACAGGGGCACAATAAGCGTTATAAATCATGTACAAATCGCTGTGGTTGTAATGGCTTTTGTTTGGGGATATTTTTCCGTAAGCAACGCGTAGGTTTTTCACGG
>NW_027063105.1:1200662-1319608 GCF_032884065.1 Artemia franciscana
AAAAACGGAGGAAGATTTTTATGCATGTAGATACTTATATTACATTACTTAATGAGAGAAAATAAAAATTTGCATACATTTTCAATACTACGTTTAATATATATTAAAAATATTTAGAAATAACTAGTATTTAAAAATATAATTACTTTCATAGCAACTTACTATCCATAAAATAATTCGGAGAACCCAAAAGCAAAGAATTCCAATGGTTCGCACGATTGACTTAATTGGCAAAGAAAAAGTGCCAATACATATTGAATCGACAGAAAGCTCATGAATCTATATATGAAATAAACTGGACATTTGAAGATACAATGGACACCTTGCATAAAACCTGTCAAAGGTTCTGTATGCACCTAAAAGTTGAGATAGCAAATTTAAACACTATCAACAAAAATGGCGAGAGTTGAACTTATGGATTTTACAAATTAAGCACTTGATACTAGGCAACTACATATATAACAAACACTTAACAAATGAACAAAAACAGGAAAATAAAATAAATAAAACAATTGAAATATGACCAATTTTTAATCATTAAAATAAAACAAGAATATGCAAAAATAAAAAAAAAGACAATGCATTTATTAACCAAGACCCAAAAGAAAGTTTTTCATTTTTCTCTTAAATAAACCAAAGTGCTCCACCACCCGAACGCTCTCTTGAAGAGGATTTCAAACCTTAGGACCTAAGTATCTGACATAGAAACCTGCTGTAGTTCCACTTCTGTATCTAGTGACTATATTATCAGCATTGCGGGTACTATAAATATGAAGTGATTTATTTACTTAGTAAAAACCATGAAATAAGTCAGGACTGATACAATTCCAACTCTAGTACGACAACATTCCTGCTTGGTAGTCTTGAAGTTGCCAAACATTAAGCACTTAAAGTTTATTATAACACCCCTCAATGTCATTGATTGTTTTCTTTGAATCCACCAGTAAGTCGTATAGCTTTGCTTTGAAGAATTTGTACTCGTTTTAAATTTGAATAAAAGTTGGTTATAAAACAAACGGAAATACGGACGCTTTACCAGAATTTCAACAATTTTCAGGCGTTTTTACAGATTGAGTGGGAAGTATTTTTAATAGAGTGGACAATCATAAAGAAACCGGGAGACAATCAACAGTTTTATTTATAGAAAACCTAGGTGTAAATATAGCAAAAAGTAACTAAAGTACAATTTTACCAAATTGTCAAATAAATTAGTTGCCTTTGTCTGCCTTTTATTGCCATTCGTGGTTCTCTACTGATATTAGAATGACACGATTTTCTTCGTTTTGGGCTCTTTAGAGGCTTTGGACCGGGCCTCGGGCATCCCAAATGGCAAGAGGCTACTGTGTTGAATATTTGCTCTAAGTTTAATTAATGAATAAACTATGGGATTCGAGGATGTCTTTTGAATCCCTTGAGTGTCCTTTGAATTAACAACTTCTATGTTGCATTGATATTTGTTTCCGGTTTGAGGACTATTAAATTCAATGGTTTGATTAGCTTGCTCCATAGTTGAGAGAAAATTCGAGAAACGAGATAAAGCCTTATTAGTAGTAGCCTAAAATTAAACCAAATACCCAAATAAGAAGGTGTATCGGTAAGTTCATGGACATCTGGGGCCTCTATCTGGGAAAACATGCTGTAAATATTTAAAAAATTATTTCCTTAAACTACATGGTAGGGATTTAGCTTTTTATAAAGCTTTACAGAGGGTAAATCAGTAGTGGTAAACCACATACGAGGTATCATTTCGTTTCTAAAACTTTACCCTACATACAAAGCAGCCCAGCCCCTTAAACTGATTAGCTCTGTCGTATCCGTTTTCCCCAGTCTTGCTGACTCTCAAGATATTTAGAATTTTCTTCCGAAAATGCGTCATGAACTATCTTCACTCGTGTAAATAACTAGAGAAGGGAGCTTTCGTTTCAAAATTTTTTTTCCCCGCGTTGGGTACCTTCCTAATTGAAACAGCTGGGGCTTAATAACTGTCTGAGGCCGGAGCACATTTTTCAGTTTCATTCGCTATCCGTCGGACCCCTTACGAATATCAGGCAGCATGGGTGTTAGAACATTTCTTAAAAACTTTCTATTTGGGAACCCTTTAGAGCATCTGAGGGTGTTTTTAGCGTCCTATAATTCTTTTATGGTTTTTGGTAAAAAGAAATGCTTTAAATTGCAGTTTAATTTTTAGCAAAAACGCTGCAATTGGATGACAAATTAGACCTTGCAAGTCATTTGATCAAACCAGTCCAGAGAATGGGAATATACGCATTACTATTGGCTCAGTTAATAAAACTCTTCAAAAGCCACTCGTAAGGACTTCATAAGGTCATTCGTAAAGCTGGAATGTGTTAAAACGCACGAAGTTGATGATCTGATTGCAGCTGAAAGAATTATAAAATTCCGTCTAAGACATGGCAATGATCTCCTCCCCGTGGACTGTATTCGAGAAAGTGATGTAAGTTTCATTTTCTTCCTCTTTTTTCATTAACTTTTGAGTGATTTTTCAATACACTTCTAAGTGTTTAGGTTTTATTTTCATAGCAGTCATTGACAAATATTAACGTACTTGAGTTGAAAATTCTGTTGGTGAGTGAACGTAAAGAGAGATAAAATGTTCCGTCTCTAGTTTGAATTAAATAAAACAAACAAGTTTTTTAAACTGCAAGTAGGAACGAGGAACGAGTAGGAACGACATTAAAACGTAAACCGAACAGAAATTATTCCGTATATGAAAGGGGTTGCTCCTCAACTCCTCGTTCTTTACGGTAAAGTTTGACTCTTTCTCACTACTCTTCTTTTTAAAACAATAAAAAACTTTAGCGTAAAGAGCGAGGTGTTGAGGAGGGGACAAACCTTTTTATATACTGAATAATTTCTGCTAGTTTTAAGTTTTACTGTCGCTCCTTTCTTGCAGTTAAAAAATATTTTTTTTATTTAATTTCTGAAAACTTTTGAATTAATGCATGTTTTGATTTTGGCTCACCGCACATGAATAATTAAAACAAAATCTACATTTTTTTTTGCTAAATGACTTTCTTATAGTTTTTACTGGGCAGTTTTGAGAAAAAATGGAGCAGTGGAGTAGGCCTAGATAGCCTCCGATTTTTCGGTTACTTAAAAAGGCAAGTAGAACTTTTAATTTAACAAACGTTTTTATTAGTAAACATATACGTAACAAACGTAACGAACTTCTAAATTCGTATGTTTTTATTATGTTTATTGCCCCCTCGTCAATACCTCGCTCTTTACACTAAAGCTTAAATTTTGTCCCAGCTCCTTAAGAATGACCCCTGAATCACAAAGGCCATAGAACAAATAGTCGTAATTAATAAAATTAGTTTAGAGTAAAGAGCAAGGTATTAGGAGGAGATACACCCTACGCATAATAATTTCTGTTCGTTTTAAGTTTTAATTCTTCTCCTTACTTTAAGTTGAAATAACGTTTTCATATTTATTTTTTCATCGCTCTTTAAAAAAAATTTAAAAAAAATCCTGAACACCTTCATGGAAATTCCCTTCCCCCATGACAATTTCATCCTTGTAAAGTTCCCCCCGAATAACCCCCTCCTTTCAACCCCTCCCGTCAACCAAAAAAAAATCCCCCTGAAGTGCCTGTTTACTTCCCAATTACCATTACAATTTGTAAACACTGGTCAAAGTTTGAAACTTGCAGCCCCTCCCACGGGGACTGTAGGGGAGTAAGTTTTCCCCAAAGACATAGTTTTTAGCTTCTATATGTTCAATAAAATGGCTATCTAAGAATTTTTATCTGGTGACTTTGGGGAAAAAATTAGCGTGGGAGGAGGCCTAGGTGCCCTCCAATTTTTTGGTGACTTTAAAAGGGCATTAGAAGTTTTAATTTCCGTTAGAACGAGCCCTCCTGTGACATTCTAGGACCACTGGGTCGAAACGCTCACCCCTGGGAAAAAAAACAAATAAACATCCATGATCTATCTTGTGGCAAAAAATACAAAATTCCATATTTTTGTAGATAGGAGCATGAAACTTTTACCGTAGGGTTATCTGATACGTTGAATCTGATGGTGTGAAATCGTTAAGATTCTATTACTCTTAAGGGGTGTTTTTTCGTGATTTTCAAAAATAAGGCATATTTTATCAGGCTCGTAACTTTTGATGGGTAAGACTAAGCTTGATGAAAATTATACATTAAAAATTAGCATTAAAATACAATCCTTTTGATGTAACTATGGGTATCAAAAATTCAGTAGTTTCGGTTACTACTGAACCCGGTCACTTCTTACTACAGTTCGTTACGACGAACTGTTTGAAAAGTGATCTAGGACTTTAAATTTCCAATTAAATGAGCCTCTTCGGAAGTTTACACAACCATTCCTTCCATAAGAAGTTTATATGTCCTCGGTGCATGATTTACCATCATTGCCTCGATCTTAGGCTCATAGCTTTCGATGGGCAATAATTGTGTTGCGAGAACACTTTGGTTTTGTCCCTTTTTTTTTCTATGCCGCCGATGTCAGCTTATCCCCGGTAATTGGCGGTTTTTACGGAAAGTGTGGATTTCAGGCCGGATTGATGAATATGGCATTACGTTTTTGAAAGCTCCGCAGAACTCTTGCCTGGGGCCTAAAAGGATGGTTTTGCTTGTCCACGACCCAAAGTCTATGGTGTGCGAAGTGAAGTGGAGTTATGTAGCCTATGTCAGAGAGGAGTATTTGAAGTTGTGCAGCCAAGCTTTCATTTCATCAAACCATGTTTCTGCTTTCGAGTGGAAAGCTCCGTTCTAGCAGGCAAGCAGGCAGGCACCACTTTCAAATTGAAGATGGACTAAAATCTATTAGTGTTAAATAAATGTGGCAGTTACCCATCTCCACAGCCAATATATCTTTTTTGAGTGATAAATAGAAAAATTTACACAAGCAAAAAAGTGGCATTTTTCCACGGGTCCGAAAGTGCTGCCGTGATTTCGGCTGGGTTTATCATTTGTTTTTTCGGACCTGGGATTGAGGTAGAGAAATGTTATCAGATGTACCTCTTAAACTTTGAAAGTTCTGTCATTGCTAAGGAAATTGGAGCTTATCCCTTGCTCCTTTCTAAGTGGTGACGTTAGAAAGTTGGCCTACGGAAAAAAAAGGGGTTTGCAAATTTTTCTATTTGGTGTACCTATTATTGGTTTCCAGTGTATTTGATGGTAAGACCCAGTTAGTTCCAGTGGTAAGACATGTAGGGGACTTGTGAGGAATAATCGTCTGTTAGGCTACAATCATCTTTAGTGAAGAGGGGTTTGTAACTTTTGCTAGTTCGTGTAGCCTACCCATGCTCACCGTAACCTAGAATTAAGTGTTTACGCACCGTGTACAAACGATAATGTAAAACAACGAGGCAGTTTCGTAATAATTAATAGAGTCTCATCTATGGTATTTTGATCCTGAAAAGTTACGGATAGCTTTATAATACCAACTAGATCATATAAGATACTGTTTCAAGTTTTCATCCGTCACGATGTCTACGATTGATAAGGATAAAGTTCAACTGGCTGCAAAATCAATTAAGTCCCTTCTTTCGGTATAATCGATAGCTCGTGATGAGCTGATAAAAAATATTTCATAGTAGTTTCTTCATAATTAATAGTGTCATTTATGGTATTTTTATCCTGAAAAGTTACAGATAGCTTTATAATACCAACTGGATTATATAAGAAATTGTTCTAAGCTTTCATCCGTCACGATGTCTACGATTGAAAAGGATAATGTTCAACTGGCTGCAAAGTCAATTTAGTCCCTTCCTTCGATATTCTTTTGTTATTGTGTTTTTTTCAACGCTGAGGAATAGCCTTTGATCTTGTGATTAATGATCGCGTTTTTCTTTGAACATAACGTTTTAAGAGCTTCGATAGGCTGACAACTTCAGCGTTTAACCGATAGCAAAGAAACAAAACCAAAGTGTTGCTCTCGCAACACTTTATTCGGCGAAGCCGGACAAAGGTTGCCGCAACACTTCACGTCACTCAGGCAACGTAGGTTTAGTTAAATTTGAGTTTTATATGTTTCTTTCCATTTGAGAAGGTAATTCTTCAAACGCATTAATTGTTTTCAAAATTGAGTTTTTAGTTACTATTTAGGGTTTCATTTACTATTTGTCGGAGCAACTTCAAGCTTGTTGTCCCGAACTATTTGATATACCTAGAGTGGTAAAAACTAGTGCTAGGAGATATTTGACACGGTAAATGACGCCTAGCAAAACGGCGCTGTGGTTTCCAAGAAGAGTTGGAACACAGTTAGAATACCTTTATTGCTTGCTTCATAAGTTTGTAAAAATAGTGTTTAACCAAAGGGATATATGCATAAGGTGCCTTTGCCTAAGTGATTTATCGTAAACCCCGTTGAGTTAGCACATCTAGTATCTGAAACGGTAAGATTCCTGTTTTTGATTTCTGAATTTTCAGTGCTATAGTTGTTTAAATCAAGGCATTTTCTTTAAAACAATATAAATTAGCGTATAAGATAAGAATTCGTGCAGTTAAAAAGTAAATATGTTAAGAAATAACTCTTCCTTAATAGGTTGCATAATCATTGTAATTAACACATTTTGACTGCAGTTTCATCACACTTTAATATAATTTCTATAATTTGCTGTTTTTTCACAAATTGGATTTATCACCTGGAAAGGGAGAATGTGGAAAGGGAGAAGGGGTCCTAGAATGTCGCCAGAGGACTCATTCTAACGAAAATTAAAAGTTCTTTTGACCTTTTTAAATAACAAAAATTGGAGGGCACCTAGGCCCCCCTACGCTCATTTTTTCCGAAAGTCAATGGATCAAAATTTTGAGATAGCCTTTTTGTTGAACAAAAATAATAACTATGTTTTTGGGACTGAATTACTCCCCCAGAGTCCCTGGGGGAGGGACTGCAAGTTACAAACGTTGACCAGCGTTTACATACAGAAATGGTTATTTGGAAGTGTGCAGACCTTTTCAGGGGAATTTTTGGCTGGGGAGGAGGGGGGCTGCGTATGAGGATATTTCCTTGGAGGAATTTTTCATGGGAGAAGAGAAATTCTATGAGGGGGGCGCAGGATTTTCTAGCACTATTTTTAAAAAAACAATGAAAAAATAAACATGAAACAGTTTTTTCCACTGAAAGTAAGGACCAGCGTTAAAACTTAAAACGAACAGAGATTTGTACGCATATGGGGGTTCATCTATTTCTAAATACGTTGCTCTTCACGCTAAAGTATTTTTAGTAATTTCAGCTATTTATTCTACGACCTTTGTGATTCAGGGGTAAATATTAAAGAATTGGGACAAAATTAAAGCTTTAGTGTAAGGAACATGGTATTAATAAGGGGGCAAACCCCTTCATATACATGATAAAAACATACGAATATTGAAATTCGTTACATAAGTTAATTTGTGAGTCACGTATATTTTTTACTAATAAAAACGTTTGTTAAGAATTAAAAATTCTAGTTGCCTTTTTAAGTAACCAAAAAACTGGAGGGCAACTAGGCCTCATCCCCCACCCTTCTTCTCAAAATCGTTTGATCAAAATTAAGAGAAAGTCATTTATCAAAAACAAAATTAATACGCAAATTTCGTTTTCATTATTCATTTGCAGCGAGCCAAAATCAAACATGCATCAATTCAAAAACGTTCAGAAATTAAATAAAAAAACAAGTTTTTTAACTGAAAGTAAGGAGCGACATTAAAACTTAAAACTAACAGAAATTACTCCGCGTATGAAAGGGGCTGTTCCGTCCTCAACGTTCCCCTTTTTACGCTAAAGTTATTTATTGTTTTATAAACTAGAATTGAGAGAAAGAGTCAAACTTTACCGTAAAGAGCGGGAGGTTGAAGAAGGAACAGCCCCTTTCATACACGGAGTAATTTCTGTTCGTTTTAATCTCTCTGCTTACTTTCAGTTAAAAAACTTGTTTTTTTATTTAATTCAAAGCAATGGAGTATCGAACTAGAAAACGATAGATAATCCTGGAAACTATATAAATGTAAAATGGGTTTTTCAAGAATATTTCTTGTGGACACTGTTGTTATGAAAACACAGAAATGAGAATATTCAGTTTTTTCTGTGATCATATTTCAATAAGACGTCATTCACTATGTAACTCTCAACCTATATCTTGAATTGCAAAAGTTTACGAGCCATTTTTTCTTTGGGACAAAACAAGCTGAAGTATTTTTTGTCCTAAATATTTAGATGTAACAGTATACACTCATAATGAATAATAGATGTGGTATTTCACATGAGTGGGAATTTACATAAAGTTTGGTAGATTCAACATCAAGTACAAAATTTTTTTATAGGGTAAAATGTTTCAACCCAAGGTCACCTACCCCCCAGCTGCAATTTAGCGTCTTCAAATTTCTTATCAGAACTACAATAAACCTACATATTTCAAGTATTCACAGAAGCAGATCATTCAAAACTATTCCCCTGTTCGACACATTAGAGAACTCTGCTAGGGAGATTTTGAAACTATTAACCTGAAAAATAGTTGAATTTTGTATTTTTTTTACCCGGGTTTTTCGTTTTTTCTTTGTTGTTTATTTCCCAGGGGATATTGTAAGAAGTGTGTTTCTTCTTTTCTAGGGGATATTGTAAGAAATAGTACTGAAAAATATACGTAATGCTTGTTCAATCAAACGATCAAGAAAAGTTTTAGCTCTCTTTTAAGAAACTTAATTTTATAATGAGGAACTGTCATTATCTATCGTTTTTTGTGACCAAACTACAAATTTGTCCAAGAGGAAACTAAATTGTTATAGACTGAGAATTCCACAGATTACTATAGATTCAGTAGGAAGAGAGGTTTCACACTACAACATCATTGGTAGCCTATTTGCTTAGTCTAAAAGTGTTCCTACATATGAAGGAAAATTGAAAAATAATTTTCCTTCAAGAAGGCCCTCTATATTCATGCAAATCCCGATGGGGATCTAGAAAATCTTGACATAGAGATGTACTTCGTCACGCTGGTTTCTTGGACTAGGGGAAAAAAAAAGTCAAATTAGGATGGTTTAGTTGAAACTTTTCTAGAAATAATAAAAAAAAATTAAAAAGGGGATTAAAACCTCTATGATCGACTTATCTGAGATGTTGATTCTAATGGTGTAGCTTCGTCCCCATCTTTCGCTCTTTTTGAGGTATTTTGCCGCTTTTCTAAAGTCAGAAATATTTCCTCAGTTATTTAGATTTCGGTAAATGACCTTATATTGAGTGAATTTCAAATGTTCAGAATAACCATAGGAAATGTATTCTTTTTGCGAATATATATTTTGAAAACTAAAATATCGGTTACTATTTTAATTAGTCCCTATTTAGTCAGAGCGCCAGATTCTGTATCTCGCTTATTTCGATTAGTGCCCATGCCGGAAGGTACAAAAATGTTAAGAGGGGATCCCACGGTAGTCGACCATGCTGAAAACGAATATCGTAGGGCAACTGTTCGCCGTTGGGGTGTTTCTGAGATATAGGCCAAAAACGCCAAATTTGGCCTATAGTGGGGTTCGACGATTCAAATTTATTTTTTACAAATAAGATTGGTCAAATCCAGCGTACTCTTACATCAATAGAAAGAAGAGACTTGGGGCTACACGAATATGATTTTTTGCTTGTACAAAAAAAAAGTACACTTTCTACTCCAGTTAAAAAAAAATCAATTTTTTGTCAACAAATTTCTAACAGAAAACCTAAAAACTCAAAATTTTTTTCAAGATATATTTTTTCTATTAAAAAAGAAAGCCCGTTTAATTTCGAAAACTTTGAGCTAAGAAAAACAGTTTATATTATTGTATCTGGGGGGTCTGCAACTTTTTTAGCGAGTGTATCCGATAATAGGAATTTTGTTTAGTAACCTGCTAACTAGCGGGAAGTTGATTGATAAGATAAGCAAAAGAAATTGATAAGCATGTTTCTAGCCAGGTAACTTTATGTCGTAATCCAATTTAACAAGTCAATTATCTTCGCTACCTTGGTTTTTATCATGATTGCCATCTGGCATGAAAATGTCATGTCTCCTCCTCAACACCCCGCTCTTTACGCTAAAATTTCTTATTGTTTTAAAAAGCAGAGTTGTGAAAAAGAGTCAAACTTCTGCGTAAATAGTGGGGCGTTGAGGAGGGGACAATCCCGTTCATATAAGGAATAATTTCTGCCTGTTTTAAGTTTTAATGTCGCTCCTTACTTTCAGTTAAACAAGACCTTTTTTATTCATTTTCTGAACATCTTTAAATTAATACAGGTTTTGACTTTGGCTCACCCTAAATGAATAATTAAAACGAGATTGGCTATATTAATTTTATTTTGGTTTTTGGCTAAATGGCTTTTTTAAAATTTTGATCGACGCTTTTGAGAAAAAAGTGGCAGGGGAGGGGGCTTAGTTGCCCTCAAATCTTATGGTTAGACAAAAAGGTTACTAGAACTTATCACAAAGGCCGTTTAGTTAGGATAAATAGCTCTTTTTAAATTACTAAAAATGCTTTAGCTTAAAGAACAAGGTATTGAAAAGGGGAGAAACCCCTCATATACGCAATAATTTCGGCTTGTTTTAAGTATTAATGCTGCTTCTTACTTTCAGGTGAAAAAAATTTTTTTAAAATTATTTTCTCATTGTTTTTTAAATAATGCTGGAAAATCCAGCACCCCCTTCATGGAAATTCTCTTCCTCTATGAAAAGATCCTCTCATGTAATCCTCCCCCACCACTAGAAAAAAATCCCCCTGAAAACGTCTGTATGCTTCTCAATAACCATTACTATATGCAAACAATGGGCAAAGTTCATAACTAGCAGCCCTTCCCCCAGGGACTGTGGGGGATTAAGTTGTCCTCAAAAACATAGTAGATTTTTAGACTATGTTGAACAAAATGGCTATCTCAAAATTTTATTCTGTGACTTTGGGAAAAACTGAGCGTGGGAGGGAGCCTAGTTGCCCTCCAATTTTTGGGTCACTAAAAAGGGCGCTAGTTGTTTTAATTGCCATTATAATGAGCCCTCTCATGATATTCTAGGATAACTGGGTCGATACGATCTTCTCTGAAATAAAAAAAACAACAACAAATAAACACGCATCCGTGATCTGTCTACTGGCAAAAAGTACAAAATCCCATATGTTTGCAGAAATGAGCTTAAAACCTCTTCAGTAGGGTTTTCTGTCACACTGACTCTGATGGTGTGATTTTCATTAATTTTGTATGACTTTTAGGGGATGTTTCCTTCTTTTATCGAAAATAAGGCAAATATTCTAAGGCTCGTAACTTATAATGGGTAAAACTAAACTTGATAAGGCTATATTTAACAGCAGCATCAAAACCTGATTTTTTTTATGTATTTAGTGGTATCAAAGTTCTATTAAAGAGTTTCGGTCACTTTTGAGCCGGGTTACTCCTTACAAAAGTTCGTTATCACGAACTGTTTGATTGGTATGGATTAGGCCTTCGCGTTCTTTTTCTCTTCAAGACTGAACAATCCAACTTAATCTTGCTATTTATGTTAAAAATTCACAATCAGTCACTAAACTTGAACCTTCATATACGATTTTGCACTTTTAAGTAGTAAGGAAAGTAAAACAGTTCAAAATAGGGATGATACCTTTCTATTGACAGTGAACAGATATAAAATTATTTAACTGGATGTTTCGAACACATATACAGTGTTCGAAATATCCAGTTAAATAATTTTGTATCTGTTCACTGTCAATAAAAAGGTATCATCCCTATTTTGAACTGTTTTACTTTCGTCATGGAAAGGCAGTGTGATCTTCGAAGATATTTAGGTCGTAAGAAAGACCAAGGTTCAACATATTTCTGTACGAAAAAATCTGCCAGAAATAAACTTACAAAAGGACACTAGACAGCCACTGAATTAAAGTTTAATTGGATAAAATTTTTACTTTTGTAAGAAATCTGTCAAACTAATCCAAAAGTACTGACCCAAAGACAACTGACAAACTGACTTTTCTACTTCTGGTGCCCTGGCTTAGCTAGAATTCAAATATATGGCATTTCTATCAATGTAGAATATTTATTGGACTATATAAAATGCCCTGACAGGGAGTGTATTTGCTATGGGATAGAAAGGACAACGGCCCGCTACCTCTACTGACCCAAAGTTTACCCCCCCCCCCTCCATGTGAAATCCAGAGTCTTTAAAAATGTTGTCAAAACTATGCCAGCATAATTCAAGCATCCAGAGAAACAGATAAGTTTTCTGTTACTCATCTTTGTCTTTATGGCACTAAATAGCCCATTTTTAACTGTCGTTTTTATTTGACTTGGGAAGATCAACTCCATTTCTCCTCCCCCCCCCCCGCTTCCACTAGGACTCTTATGAATTTCTTTGACCCAAACTTATTAAATGTTGCGATGTTATGTTGCAGAGCCCTCTACTTCAGTATAATAAAAACTGAAATAGATAGCACTAATCTTTGACTGTAATTTATCTGTTTCAATTTGCAAATGCAGCTTGTAAAAAATTTAGTATACCTAAAACAACTAGCAGAAATGTTTATAGTTTAGTACCAATTTATCCAATAGTTTGTCAAAAGATAAAGATTCATCAAAAGCTATTTTTGCAAAATCATATCTGTTTTCACAAGGAAATAAGAAAAAAATAAAATAAAATGCTCAAAGTCCAAAAGCCTTGATGTCCACGGTAGGTGTATTTTCCCAGGGTGGTATTTTCCTCGGGAGGGAGGGGTTATTTTTCGTAGAAGGAGGGGGCATTTCCTGGGAGGGTATTTTTCGGGAGTATTTTCCGAGAAGGAGGATGGTATTTTCTAGGAAGGTATTATCCAGGAGGGATTTTCCAGGGGTAATCACCAGGGGGGGAGGTAAACGCCAGCAGCCACAAAGAAAAAAATATTTCATTCAGTTACAGGGTATTTTTTTGTCCAAGATATCCGTGAAAAAGACCCTTTTGGCTACATTTAGCTTATAAACTGAAACGCGAAGGTTTGCAGTACTTCTGTGATTTCAGCTAAATTTTTGTCTCAGCAGTAATAAACATAGGAAACTATCAATTAAAACCACAACCCTCTACACCAAAGACTTTGCTTAATTCATTGATGTATTATTATTGATCAATCTTTAATAAGCAGTTTTTAGGTTTTTTTTTATATTTTTAAGTATATTAAATGAAGTGTCTAAAAGAATAAAAAGGGTGAAGGAATATTCAAAGGGGGATCTATAAAGCATCGTTTGTAGATACTACTTCGTCTGTAGTACTGATTACACCCGAGGCCAGCCCAAGGAGGCCAAAAGGCTGCTGCCTCCAGTACCTTTTAGCTGAGTAGTTGAGTTGCCAACAACAAAAATAAATGTCGTAGAATCACTTTACTGTTTCTTGCTAACAACAAAAATAGATTTCGTAGAATCACTTTACCATTTTGTGCCAGCAATAGATGTGGCATGTGGAAAAGGCCTTATTAGAAGCTATAATAAATCTGAGGTACCTAGTAGTTTAACTGAAATCACAGCTTGTCTCCAAGCAGCCACTGCCTTCGAAGGTTAAAACCTGAAATTTCAAGGTGCTTATTGTTAACTGAGTCTTCCCAATAATCTTCTGGTACATTTTTTCCCTTAAAACTCCCGGTTGATTGTCGAAATAAAAATTTGTCTATCAGATGAAATACGGTTTGCTGAGAGTCATATTTCTGTTTCATGCTGAGTCAGTTCTGTTTTGCCATATCTTGCCTATATTTCGGAGTTTTCAGGCGGATCACTGTACCAACGACTTTACAAAGCACATAGTAATTTCAAATACAAAGACCCAATCAAAACCTCCCTGGCCTCTAGATGGATTTTTTTTTATTGGAAATGGTTTGGTACATAAATGAGCAATTTAAAACATTAAAAACAAAGGAGTTTCAAAACTCCGGATGAGAAGTGCCACAGATGCACCCTGACTTCTTCTCGACTTATAAAAGATCGATGATCTCGGTCTTTCTCTTGGAATCCACATCTCAACAGATTTTTCTTGGAGAACACGTCTAGATCAGATGAGAGCTTCTTGTGCAAGAAATTTGGAATCACCTTTTGCTTCAAAATCTTCTACCACCATATAGCAGTTGACAACTCTTGCATCAAAACCAACACTGAGATTGGATGCCCGCTGTATGCTGGTGCTCTTAAATTGTTTTTCAAAAAACTTCAAAAGATCCGGAATATGGCTGGTGGGACAGGTTATGTGGTCCCTCATGATTTTCTCTAGTCTATTAGCGAAAGATTTGAATCAGTTTTCATCAATCGCTGTTAAATTTTGAAACAGCCTCTGGATATATTAGACCATTAGAAGGGTGGCTACAGGTGATTTGTCGAAAACGTAAAGAAAATCACAAAAATGAACATAAGATTTGTAATCTAAAGGTGTTGCTGTTTTGTTGTGGCTTGTCTACTCTAGATGAATCGCTATTCTACACCTATACCAAATAAGCATTTGGCATCGAACATGTAAACCTTTGTAAATCTCACAAATCAAAGTATACAGTAGCCTAGATTAAATGAAGGAAACTGGTTAAATGTGTGTTGAAAGCTTTTTCTAAATCTCTTAGGCTGTTTTCTATTTTCACAGCGTCTATTTTGCGGAAAAACCCAAAAGACGATAGTGGATAAGTGTAGTTCTCCATTACATAAATTGTCCATTTTTGGAAGGGTAAGAATAGGGACCGTATTTGACCGTGGAGACCCTTGATTACAGTTAGAAATTCAACACCGAAATTAAATTTTTACTAAACATTAGTTGAAAGCTCTACTTTAGTCGGATAAAACATTTGTAAATACTTGTAATGAGAGTGTTTGAAACATTGAAACTCCGAAAAGTGTTTTCTTAGAAATGGGCTTTAAGGTCTTCTGGACCTGTAATAATCATGAGTTAAAGATTCCCAGTTGAACCTTCATTGCCTCTTCTTCCTCTCCTTGTCAAGTTTGTAATTGAAAGACTGGATAGCAGGAGTGCTGACAGTTCTTCTATCAATTGATTTCACTGTTTTGTGACTCTTCTTAAGAAGTATATTTAATAGATTCTTGATCAGCAGCTTTTTGGAGTGTCCTCTTGTGTGGTGATGGCTGGACTATGGCTCCTGACGAAAATGATAGTTTTCCTTTTGAAGTTTTGTAAGTCATCATTGTATAACTATGCATGTATATTTAGACAAGGGTAGGTGGCTTAAGTTGCTTGAG
This sequence comes from Artemia franciscana, assembly GCF_032884065.1. Lineage (NCBI taxonomy): Eukaryota > Metazoa > Arthropoda > Branchiopoda > Anostraca > Artemiidae > Artemia > Artemia franciscana. The sequence continues at coordinate 1,215,830 of NW_027063105.1, forward strand.
GCAGTCCTCATATGGTGCTGATTTTAGGCTTTTCATGCACTTTGTTGGTTGTCTCTGAACATTTTCAATGAATCTTACATCTTGCCAATAAGAGGGATCAGCAAGGCACATGCCAAAATCAGCATGGGGTCTAACAATAGCTTTATACAGCTCTATACATTTATACAAAATATCCAAGGCTAGTAGATGAAAAGGATAGTAGATGCAGGAAAGTGGTAACAGCATATAGAAAAATGTACTGTGTTACAATGAAGTTTATTGCCTGCTTGATAGATTTTAATAATTTTACCAGCAGTGGATTCAGGGGGCTCAGAAAGGTTGGCCAATTGTGTGTGTCAAGTTTAATTCTTAAGAGACAAAAGAAATAAAGATCCTCCAGAGCCATTAATAGCACATAGTGTCAAATCATTGTTTTAGTTGCTGGAAGTTGTTTAGTTCTTATGTTTATGTCCTATGAAGATTGCATACTACACAATTTGTTTCAACAGATTATTGTCTACATAGATAGGACACTATTAACAATTTATCAAATTATACTTGGTTTATACTGATGACTGAAAAGTCTTATAAGGAATTAAAAGATCAGTGTATAGGCTATAAAAAATTACAAACATGGATACAGATAAACAGCTTACAGAGGCAGTTGCCAAAGAATATAATTTGGTTAGTAAACTGAATCATGAAATTTTTAATAGATTCCAATGTCAAAGTATACATAAAATTAACACTTGCTTTAAGTAATCTTTTTGAGCAACTCAATTGTATCAGCACTCAGAGCAACAATTAGTCTCACTGCAGCAATACTTCACATTTGAAGACAGCAGGTTATGGACGTTGATTTGTTTGTAGACACTCTGAGAACTAGTGGATACTATCAAACTTCTTCTTCATCATATAATCACCAACAGACATATTATTGGTGCTGATACTTTTATTCCTATAGGTTCTTTTATTATTAATGGTGAAATTCCCTTGAAACTGGCTTTCAGATTTGTGAAGAGTACAACTGCTTTGGGATCATGGATTGCATCTCTACATGAATTAAATTTTTTGGGCTTCACAATGTAGCTTTTAAAGTTATTGGAATTCCCTTATACAACCTATTCTTTGACAAATCCTATAGAACTCTATGTGAATTGACAATCCTATCCCTGGCTCAGGATTCGCATCTATTTGAAAATAGAATAACTGAGGCTATGTTTTCAAAACTCTTAAATTGCATTGTGATGCAGAACACCATCATTGGAGAATCTTCTAAATGGAAGACAACTGCAGTAGGGCTTAAGATACAAATCTATGGACAACAACCTCTGCTAAGGGCTGCCTTGGTTCTGTTGGGGTACCAGCAAAACTAAGGACCTTGCAGTCAACTCCATACTCACTTATGGATTGGTGCACCTAGATGAAATTATAACCTAGTAAAAGACAGCTTCTGTACAGGATTCTGATTAATAAATAATTGTTCTGGGTTTGGCCTGTTTTGGTAGGTGTTTTTGGGCTAAAAAATTTCTTCTTAGTTAACTTATCTGCTATGGGCTGTCTCCCTGTAGTAGGAAAATATTTATAATTATGAATATATAATGACTTGGAGGTAATAGGCTTGAGATTGTTGGTGCAGGATTTTGACTCTTGCTGATAAAAAAGCATCATAAGTGCTGAAAACCATGTTGTGAGCAAGATGGGCACAGGATTGCACAAAGCCTCTGGGAATGAGATCCCAGGGACTTCTTGTTGTCTGGCTTAAGCGCTTTGGTGTAGACCTGAGAAGATGTGTTGGTGTCCATCCTGCACTGGTTGCCTATATCCCATATCCCAGGGGTAGGAAGCACAAAGTTGGGTGATATAGGATTTTTTTTTACTTGTGCAGGAAGGATAAGGTACATAGACAAGAAGTAGGGCTTTGTGGTAAATATGGAAGGTGCTAAGTCCTGTTTAGGTTGAGAAGTTATTAATAATAGAATATTACCACTCAGTCATAGTATACAGTATATGCCTCTGTAGAACCAACTGGCAGAGATGGTAATGACTTTGATGAATTTTACTTGCTTACAGGAACAAATAGAATGGGTCCCAGATAGAAATATATAGTTTTTATTGGGAGATTTTAATGCTCAGGTAGATAGAAATAGGGATAGATGGTATCCTAAAAGGTGCCATTGTATTTACGTGATGATAAGACAGCTAACCTTATTGATTATATTATTATAAGCTGATGGCTGACTGGATCAATACAAGATACTAGGGTATAAAGGAATGCTGTTATTGATATGAATGAATGAACTTTATTACCCGTAAAAGTATAAAAAACACAAAGTACGGAGTATTATAAATAAACAAAAACAAAACGATAAACAGCAAAGGAAAAAAAATTTCAAACTAACAAAAGACAACATGGACTAATTAACCAGTATCAATATGGAAAAAAGGCTGCAGAGGGTCATAAACGGGAATAAAGTTGATAGTCTTTTTACATAAATCATCACTGGAAGACTGAATCCGAGAAGGCACATCAATTAAACCAAATTGAGCAATTATTTTTTTGTTTTGGTGCCATCTAGGAAGCCGGAGGAGGAATTTGCAATATCTGAAATAAGCCGTACGTAGAGTATGCCAATCTTTCTTATGAAACAGATGAGCCATGTCTGATAAAAACAAAAGCACAGGGGCACAATAAGCGTTATAAATCATGTACAAATCGCTGTGGTTGTAATGGCTTTTGTTTGGGGATATTTTTCCGTAAGCAACGCGTAGGTTTTTCACGGATTGATTCACTAGGGATGAACAGGTAGTAGAAAGTGTTGGGCCAAAAAACAGACCAAGCCAACTAACTAAAGAAGAACATGGTAGAACTGCAGTCCCAGCAACAAATGGAGCAACTGCATAAGGGCTATTAAAACAAATAAACTCGCATTTAGACGCATTAACTGACAGTCCAATCTTAGATAGTTCATTGGTTAATATAGTAAAATTAGAAAGCAATCCACAGTGAGTCCGAGGAACAAGAAGAACGTCATCTGCATATGCAATAAAAGACAAACCAATATTACCGGAAAAAACAGAACTTCTAAGGGGACGCAGGCACAATGCAAGCACGCATTTAAATATACTAGGAGACAATACGGCACCTTGCCGAACTCCCTTATTAATTTTTACTGGTTCAGATATTTGGCCATTCCAGGTAACTTGAATTTTAGACTTTGAATACCAAGAAGACAATAAACTTAGTACAGAAGGATTAACACCTGAAGACGCAAGGGAAAATAGAGCCTGAGAATGCATAATATTGTCAAAAGCTCCAGAAATATCAACAGTAAGACAGTATAAAGACGTTTTAGTTTTTACGGCATCTTTCATGAGTCGGCTTAAAACATGATGTGCATGGGAGCAATCAAAACTTTTCCGAGGACCAAATTGAAAAGGCGTAAAATCATAATTCGACTCAATTTCTGGTAGTAAGAAATGTTCAAGCAACTTACTTAAAACACGATACTGTAATGGGACAATAATTTACACATGACATGGGGTCATTGCCTTGCTTTTGAATAGACGCTACACAGCCACAAAGGCAACTATCAGGAACAAGCGACTGTGCTAAGCAAGACTGGAAAAATATTTATAGATGGTTAAGTAGAGCAGGACAATCATAAGCGAAAAATTGGTAAGAAAGGCTGTCACCATCAAGCCTATTTGAATGCTTAATTTTTCTTAAAGCCCAGCGAATTTCAGATATTGCTACAGGCTGGACGTGAGCCTGCAGGAGACGGTATGGTAAAAGTGGTTTAAGCAACTTATAATAAAAAGACTGAAGAAAACTATTAAATGCACTGAACACACGCTTATAATGATCAACAAAATTAGCTAGCTGGAGACAAGATAGGGTAGATGGGGAACATTTCTCACTATTAATGACCTTATTCCAGGAGGCCTTATTGGTGGGAGGCCTTATATTAAAAGTGATGATCACCATCTAATAGTGTCTAAGATTAATTTAAACCTGAAGTCTCAGAAGGGCAGCTACCTTCCTGGAAGCCATGACAATGGTAGACTCCAAGAGGAAAATTTAGAGCAACTTACCAGGAACAGTTTAATACTAAACTGGAGAGTTTGAAATTTTACAATGCAGAAGGCAAAGGGAATAATTTTAGGAAAATGATTAGTGAAGTTGCTGATGGTGTCTTACGGAAAAAAGTTAGGAATGCAATTAGGAATATTAAGTGAAAATGCTTTATGTTCAATAGATAGGAAGAGGGGCTTGTACAGGAATAATCTGAGTGATAGATCACATGGCAATAAGAAGAATGTATAGAAAATGGAGAAAGCATTAAAATATGAACTAAGCAGGTGTGAAGTGGAGACTATGGATAAAATTGCCAAGGATCTGGAAGAAGCAGCAGACGGCATAATAGTAAAACAATGTACTGGCATGTTGATAAATTGAGAGGGAGTAGTCAATCTTGACTTGTTCCAGTTAAAGATAGGAATGGGGCTATAATTATTGATAAGGAAAGAGTTAAAGAGAGGTGGGCAGAACATTTTGAAAATGTGCTAAACCAGGATAGAGTTACAGAAAAAGATACAGAGGAAAACAAAAAAATTTTGACACCTTGGATGTGAAGAAAAATTTATTCTGCAAGGAAGAAATGGTGACAGTACAAAAAGAATTAGAAGATAATAATGCCCCAGGTGCTGATAGTGTGGTAAATGAGTTGTTTAAGTATAGTATAGTGGCAATGAGGTTAGAAATAGGTTACTGAGGATTATGAAAAAAAAATTGAAAAGGGGGAAGTACCTACTGATTTTGGGAAAACCCTAATTAATCCCCCATATAAGAAAGGGAATAAGAGTTACTTATTAGTGTGTTAATTATTAAGGCATTAGCCTGGTTTCTGTAGTTAGCAAATAAATTAGTATGATGATACTTTTTAGACTTAGATATGTAGTAAACAAAATTGTAAGAGAGAGAAGTGTAGTTTAAGGAAGGGTGGAGGATGTGTCCATCAAAATTTTAACTCTTAAGCTGATAATTGAGAAGTGCCTGTGTCATCAAACACCTTTAGTCCAGAGTTTTATTGATTATGAGCAACCGTTTTATTCAGCTGATAGAGGAGCTTAAAAAACGTCTTTTTGTGAGTGTACTGTCCGGGATGCCAGAACAAAGATCTAGATTAGTTACTCTAAAATTGTAGCCAATTGAGGCAAATATAATTGTATTATTGCCTCTGGAAACCTTTATTCTGCTTTTTCAGATCATTCTGTTCTTTTCCTTTCTGAGCTTTATCCTATTTTTAGGAATAAGGATTTTAGTGATATTCGAGTGGTCTATTTCTGTTTTTGTAAGTATTTTCTCTATCTTTATATTTGGTATAGGAATAAAAAAATAATGAATAAGTTTTACCCTTCCTAATATTACTGAGAAGCTGACTGGTTTACACGAAAAGCTTTTGAAAACAGCGTATAGGCGTTTGTTGCCTCACCATGGTTTGATTTGTTTGTTTTATTAATTTTATTATTAAATTTTATTGTTGTTTAATTGTTATTGTTTTTTTTATGTAATGTTATTGTTGATTTTCGTTTTTGAATCACTTTTTTTTAGTGTTTACTCCATTATTTATCTTGTGATGTAAATGGGTTATAAATAAATATTATTATTATTATTCTTGTATGGTATACCAGACAAATACATTAAAGTGATTAGTGCTATGTATAAGACAACACTGCAGCAGTTAAGATAGGAAATCAAGTTAGTAGCCAGTTTTGTATTAAATCAGGAGTTAAGCAAGGTTGTGTTCTATTCTCATTTGTATGGATCGTTTTGATGGAATATGTCTTAAGGAGCACAGGAAAGATAATGGGAGAACATGGAATCAAATGGGAAAGAAACACTCTCCTGGGCTTAGATTATGCTGATGACTTAGCCATTGTAGATGAAAGTGTGAGTAAAATAAGTTTTTTACTCACACTTTTATAGGTTTTGCAAGTTCAGGGTGCTGGAATAAGCTTGAAAATTAATGTTAAGGAGACTAAGTCGCTAAGGGTAGAAATAAGTCAAGATGAAAAGGTGACGTTGAGTAACGAAACGATCAATCAAGTGGAAAGCTTCACTTACATTGGTATTATTATTAGTAAAGATGGTGGGTGCCTTGAAGATATTAAAAGTAGTGTAGCCAAGGTTCCAGTTGTTTTTTTACATTTGAAAAAATTTGGAATATAGGGAAATTAGTCTGTAAACCAAGTTTAGAATATTGGAAGCTACAGTGATGATAGTGGTCAAATATGTTTCTGAAGTATGGGCATTCCAGAAAATAGGGGAAGATTTGGTAGATTTTTTTCCAAGAGAAATTGTCTGTGGATTGTTTTGGCCACCCAGCTGTCTGACGGTATTTCAAACTATAGACTCTGAAATAAGTAGTTCAGTCACACTTCTTAGGACTATAATGAGAGAATGGTTGAGATAGCTAGGGCTGTTCTGTGGATGAAGGATGACATATTGTCAAAGATTGTCCTTTTTGGCCAACCGTCTAAGACCAGACAGAATGCAGGACGTCTATGGTTGGGGTGGGAGGATGTCGAAAAGAAAGATTTAAGGGAATTGGGACTTCTTGGGAGGTTATAAAGAGGCATTGAATAGATTTGGCTGGAAGAGGAGCGTGCGTAGTTGTGCTGGCCTCAGGTGGCATGGTGCTGTAGAAATTTATTAATAGTAGTAGTAGTAGTAGTAACACTAGCCCAATTCAAAAAATAATATTTAGTTTTTTTTGAAAAGCTTTGTAATTTATTTCTTTTATTAGTTTTTTTTTAAATCATAATTAGCTTAAAAATTCAAGCAGAAAAGGATAAAATTCTAGTCTAGTCTAGGAACTGTAGTGTGGTGGTGCTGTAGGTTGGATCTCAGCTTGGTAATGCGGGACCCAGGGTTCTAACCCAGTTGTAGCTATACACTGCATGAGTAATGCAAGCACCTTGGTAGTCAAGAAGTAGTGTTAATCCAATACAATAGTTAAGAAACATTTTGATATCTTGGAAAGTAGTTGAGTTAAGTGAATGAAACTCTCAGGAATGCATCCATAGGCCTAATGAACTCATGGTAAGATATTTTGAAGCACCTAATTCTCCTCCTTCTCCCTCCAGAGGGCAATGACCTTTGATGACATTTGATAATTTTTGTAGCGAAATAGATTTTCAGCTCAAATTAGGCACAAAAAAATGTTTTGAACCTCATATCGGCTCAGTCCCAATTTATAAGGTTTCGTTATTTTTAAATTTGAGAAAAAAAAAATCCTTGATATGGATTGTAATACAACTGAAATAATAAGAATTGTATTTTCAAAACGAAAGTCAATGAAAAGGATATTGAAAACTCAAAACTAATAAAAATATTTTAGGTTAGAATTCAAATACCTTTCATGTTTGCAGTCTTCTAAACCCTAGAAATAAGCAAAGGGTAGACATAGTAGCTTGGTAGTACTTTCCCAGGGTATATTTTTGGTCCTTGATTCATTCCTAAAAGGTTCATTTACCTAACTCAACTATCTTCCAAGGTAGTAAGAAAGGTGTAAAATAAAATCCCCCCTCAGACAAAAACACACCTAACTAAGTACATACTGCCTGAAACAGGTTTTAGCCCTACTAGTCTATAGAAAGGTACTACATCCTTTTGTTTTTTGCAATTTTTTCATTCAATGCTCAGTATATCTGCTTTCTTACCAACATATGTTAAAGTAGCTCTTTTTGTTAATCTGAATGACCTCGCCTGACTCTGGTTGTCTATGTTCAATTTTAATCGTTGAATCACGGTGCTTCAAGAACCATTATCATCTTTGAAGTAGAGCAACCCTTGAAATATTTTTTGCGAGGGGGTTTCTTAATGTCCAGATTAACCTTTATTTGCTTTTAAAGAGAGTTTCTTTACCAAATCTTGTTTTGTGTGGTTTCCATATCCAAACCTCCCCCTTCTTTGCAATGAAGCATATGTATTTAATCTTTGATGGTACACTTCAAATATTTTTTCGATAAGTAGGGAGCTGTCACGCCATAGTATTTTTAGTGTAGGCTTTGTCCAAGTATACTCCCCAAAAAAAATTGTAGCTTTGAGGTAAAATGCTATAGCTGTAAAAAAATTTGAACTTGAGAAATATTATATATTTGGAATCGATATGAAAGGAAAATTTATTATGTGCACATTTTTTTCTTTTTTTAGGAGTTTTGGTTGCTATTGGCATGAGCTGCTCTATACTTAAAGTTCGTTACCATGTTTTTTTTTTATGAACACATTGTTTAACACATTCATCCTTAAATTTTTGGCCAATATTTTCAGTTAAAAATTTTCATCAGTAACTCTAAGAATATCAACATGAATAAATCAGAGATCAAGCAGTAATGCTTCTTTTTCAGGCTACCTGCTGTTTAGTTTTTTTTTTTCTTTTTTTTTTCTTTTTTTTTTTTAGCATCTTTATAACCCAACAATTTTTCTAGTTCATTTCTGTGGAAAGTTTTGGGTACCTTAATTGACAATGTCAAAGCTATTTTAAATTGTTTAATCCCAAAAGCATTACCCAGTACAGATCTAAAGTGTTATCATCCACTCCATAGCTTCTTTTTTGGCTCATATACTTTTATTAGGTTCATGTATTTATTGATTTTGTCTCTTCAGACTCTTCTGATTGCACTTTTTTTCCATGTCTCAGTCTATAGTAGTAGATGTACACAGACCTAATCGTACAGAAAAGGAATTGAAAACAGGAAAGAGCCTTTTCTGGCCAAAATGTTTAGGATGTTTCCTTGGAGTTTTCTTATAGGTGGAGAGGGTATTTCTCCTATCCCCCTTTGTGCAAGTACGCATAACTGTTTACTGTATTCTCGTATGCTTAGTATTATGTTACTATCATTAATTAATAAGCTCACACTAATAATTTATCTTTCAGGTTGTTGATCTAATTTCACTCTTCTAACGTAAGGACAGAAAGTTTAATAAATATGGCAAAGGATTATGATCATTTATTTAAGCTGCTAATCATAGGAGATAGTGGTATGCAGTATTGATTTTATTATTTTATATTAAGCACACGTTGCTAAAGAAGAGTATGACTGCATCCAGAACTTTGTTTTGCTGTCTGGGGATGCAACTGCAGAAAACTTTTTTGGGGTTATATAATTCAATACTGAATTTTTTATTTGGATTTCAAGGCTTTTATTCTCTATAATAGAGTTTTGTATTCGAAGATATAGAAAGAGCGTTTAAACTATTTTTTCAGATTCATATTACCACGGTTTATCCATTTCAGTACAATTATCGGTCACTTTCAGCTAGTGATAAATAGTTAAGCTACAGTTGCTAACAATGAATCACTAACCGAACAAATGGTTCCAGTAAATAAAATTGGTGAAATATATCCATAAAATAAGTGTTGGTATAGAAGTTTTATTTTGGGCTAGCTCATTTGAAATACTTGTCTTTATTGAAGTAGTTTCTGTTTGCTACTGAATTATTATAAAAAAGTGCTTAGCTATTTTGATTTGTGTGGGAGACAGCTAATTTCTCATGTTCAAAACTATATTATCCAATAGGCTAGCATAGGCTGTAGCTGGCACGTACGCGGGGGGGGGCCTTCGGCCCCACCCCCCGAAAAAATTCTGCGTACATGCCTGGGCTGTAGCCTAGGGACACTAAACCTAGGCCATTCCTCATTTTTTCAAATGTTTGAAAATAAGATATTGTTTGAGACTTGATACTTGGCATGTATGATCCATTCTGGTAGGACAAGGCCAAGGGAAAGGTGGAGGGGGGGGACTTGAACATTACTGGACTTGAATGGTAATTTATATTTAAGATGTTTCCACCTAATTCAATAGCATTACGGGTACTTTCCCTATGGTAGGCCTGGGTTTGTGTTCAGGACTCGGAGCAGTTTTATTTATTTGTTTGTTTCGCTTTTATCGCAGAAATTTGCAGTAAAAAGCAGTAAAAGGTCAAAAGGGGTGAAAAGATTTTTTTTCGGACGAGAAGAAAGTAGCTGGTTGTAGAGTAATATCAGAAGCCACTAAAAGGTATCATAGCCTACTCTAATTGTACTGTAAATGATTATAAGGACTTCCAAGCAACAACAAGTAGTTTTGGCTTACATTTGATATTTGTCTAAGATCCCAGTTATTATCTTTTTTGTTTCTTTTTTTTTTTATCTCAGAGGTCTTAGTAGGTCTTTTATGACTCTGCTCATACCACGCTAAGTATAATGTGACCCTTATGAAAAAAGAGGCTTATTTAACATTTCGAATTTTTTTAAGTTCTTGGGGTGAGGGTAAGCTGATTGAAAACTTCTCTAAAAATGCCTAAGAGCTCCGTTAAAAAAAAAAAAAAAAAAAAAAAAAAAAAAAAAAAAAAAAAAAAAAAAAAAAAAAAACACAAACAACTGCTTTATTCGTGCATAAATGCCACTTGTAAATTCATGTATACAAGGAATATTAGGGATATATTAAATATTTTACTGTTGTTTATTTCACTCTTCATTTCAATAGTATAAAAAATTTCCTTCGCAACATCTCTCTCTCTCTCTCTCTCTCTCTCTCTCTCTCTCTCTCTCTCTCTCTCTCTCTCTCTCTCTCTCTCTCTCTCTCTCTCTCTCTCTCTCTCTCTCTCTATATATATATATATATATATATATATATATATATATATATATATATATATATATATATATATCATGAAAAGAGAAATCACCAATGCAACAGCACAAACACACAAAAAAAAAAAGAGACAGAAGGAGAAAAGGAAGACTGTTTTCCTAAATTAGTGATTAATATAGACCAGCACTTGAATGAGGCCTTAACCCTACTCATCCATACAATCACATAGGTCAAACAGCATAGCCAAACACAATCAACCGTAAAGAATAATCCATGGACAGGCAGTCATGTCGTCAATAAGTATAAGTCGTCATTTACCAAACAATAGAAAAAATAATAAAGACAAATAATTCAGAGGCAACAACCCAACACAAGGGCTCATCAGGAGAATACACTGGCCTATAGGGTTTCGCCACTTTAAATTCTCTACCCAGCCAAGTGTTTTGGCTACCACAGAATATCCATGGCATCCCCGTGTCAGGTATCACCCCCAAAATACATGCCTATGAAAAAAAAAACAGCAAATGTAAAACAACCAAGTAACACCAAAACAAGCTTATCCTGTTAATATATCCCTCTTTTTAGCAACAATAGGTAAACTAAATATGATAAAATTTACCAAATCACAAATATTAACACAGTGCAAAAAAAAAAAAAAAAAAAAAAAAAAAATTAATGAACTAAAAAATTATAGAATTCATCTTTACCATGTGGCTATTTTTTAAAAAAATCCGCTCTATTAGAAACACAATTCAAAATTATAAAACGCAACAGCCCAGATAGCCTTAAAAAGCGCCAACAAATAGTGAAGGGAGCTCCAGTACTCAGGACATCCAGCGATGATGAAATACGAAAAAACATATACATTAACCCTGATTTGACACGCATGCAGATTCAGAAACGAGTGGAATTCAGGAGAAACAAAGATAAAAGAGCAGCACAGTCTTCTGGTGGGAGCCATTTCTCCCAAACTACGTAATGCGAATGTGAGACAATAGCCGAACAGCCAAAAGAGATAAACTTACTAGTTTTTAACGCACACAGTATGGTTGGAAAGTTCGGCGAGCTTCAAGCATTCCTCTACGAAAACTCTCGATACGATGTAATCTGCATTTCTGAAACTTGGTTTCATGAAAAAATACTATCGACTAGATTTGGAATACCAGAATATGAAGTTTTTAGGAAGGATAACACGGCAAAACCAGAGGGAAGTGGAGTGGCGATACTTTCAAGGGAAAACTTACACATATATGAGCACAGTAGTTTCTCTAATAAGACAATAGACGCCATAACTTGTGTTTTGCCAACTTCTAACGATAGTTCTCGCCTGGCAATTGTAGCCGTGTACCGGTCAACAGCTACTTATAAGAAGCCGAGAGAGGGACTGACAGCAGATCGTGAATTTTCTGCCTACCTGGAGAAGATCTGTAACAAATTTAAATCCGTAGTGATATGCGGAGACCTAAACATACCTGAAATGGATTGGAAAAATCATTCCTTCAGGATGAGAAGCCAGAACTCAAAAGATCAACTAATACACTATCTTGACCTCACTAGCGAGTTGAACCTAGCGCAGAGTGTCCTTGAGCCTACGCGTCAAACCAATACTTTGGAAGTTGTATTCAACACGCCCATGGTAGACCTGCTCGTTACAAAAACAGTCGTTAACCCCGTTACAAGCGACCACGAACATGCTGTCCACTGCCAAGTCCGTGCTGAACAACTCAAAATTCGTACACAGGATGATGGACCCACTTTTAAATTAAACTTCCATAAAACAGACATAACAAAACTCAAAATAATACTAGAGCATACCGATTGGGACAACCTTGTGTATAACCTACCAATCGCCGAAGCCTGGGAAGTTTTCTATGGCATACTTCATCGAGCCGTCACTCAAACCACACCATTCAGGAACAAAAAACACATTGGAAAAAGGATATTCCTTCCCAAGCACATAAGAAAGCTCATCAGGGACCGGAGGAAGTTATATAGGGATTACAAAGCCTCTGGAAGCATAAGTAGACTCGCCAAGCTTCAGAAACTCAGCTCAAAATGTAGAAAAGCTATCAGAAACTACAACAAAGATTGCGAACGAGAAGAATTCCAGAAAATAAGAACAAAAAGCGATTTCTACAACCTGTGCAAACGCAAGCTAGGTCAGCAACAGAAACTACCAACACTAATAGATCGAAGTGATGTGGTCCATAGCACTAGGCTAGATAAGGCGAATGCTCTTGTAAAATTCTTCGCCAGTACGTTCACTGTTGATGATGGCTATTTACCTCAACTCCAAGACTCACACCCAGGAAGCGAGCTCCACAGCATTGGCTTCACGCCAGGAAGTGTTCTAAGAGCAATGAAGGGCATGAAAGCGTCAAAAGCACTCAATCCTGATGGCATCCCGTCTTTCATCCTGAAAGAAGTGAGAGACGAGCTATGTGAACCTCTGGCAATACTTTTCCAAATCTCATTCGAGCAATGCAAGTTTCCTACTTCCTGGAAGCTATCCCATGTAACACCTATTTTCAAAGGAAAAGGGAAACGGAGTGACCTGGAGAATTATCGCCCGATCAGCCTTACTTCACCTTTCCTGAAAATCATGGAAAGGGTCATAGTGGAAAAGTTAAACTCGCACCTCGAATTGAACAACCTCATCTCAGATCATCAGCATGGCTTCCGTAAAAATCGTTCTACTGTTTCCCAACTAGTAGTGATACACGACTACATCCAGTCTACCCTTGACCGTGGGATTCCAATATATATTATCCTAATCGATCTACTTAAGGCCTTCGACCGAATATCCTTGCGAAAACTCATCCACTGCCTTGAAGTCTATGGAATCCAGGGACAGCTAAAAAATTGGCTCTCAGCTTACTTGAATGATAGAAAAATAGCAGTCAAGGTTGCAGACACACTATCCACATGGACAGATGCAACCAGTGGCGTCCCACAAGGTAGTGTTCTCGGCCCAGTCTTGTTCGTCATGTACATAGACATTTGCATAAATGCCATTTCCCAAACCGACTTCGGCCTGTTTGCAGACGATACGAAGCTCCTGGGAGAAGCTAGTGCATCATCACAAATACAAAGCGACTTGGATGCCCTGACAGAGAAGCTCGAAGAATGGCAACTTTCACCAAATTTAGCAAAATGCTCTGTCGTCCATCTTGGCCGCCAAAATCCGATGTGCACATACAAAATGAAAGGTATCGACCTGACAAAATCTACCTGTGAAAAGGACCTAGGTGTAATTCTGAGCTTGGACCTCAAACCAGAAAAGCATATCGGCCTCGTTGTGCGTAAAGCGTCGAATACTCTCTGGCTACTCAGTCACTCCCTACGATACCTTGACAATCACTCAAAGATCTTAGCATACACAAGCTACGTCAGGCCACAGCTTGAATACGCCACTGTCATCTGGTCGCCATATCTCAAAAAGGATATTGACAGAATAGAACGGGTCCAGAAACGCTTTGTAAAAGGACTTCAAGGATTCAGAAACCTTCCGTATGACGAAGCTCTAAGAAGGCTCACTCTCCATAAACTTGAGACAAGAAGAACGATCTTAGACTTAAAAACCCTCTTCAAGATAGTTCATGAGAATTTTGGGAACGTAAAAGACAAGCTTGTTCAAATAACTCCCCAAAACAACACAAGATCGCACAGTCTGCAATTGGAGCCCGTGAAGATGAAGATTGCAAGATCTAATTCTTACCAACATTCGTTCATACCCCGGGTCATCAGGATCTGGAACAAACTACCATTCCCAGTCGAAAAGATGAAATCACTGGAAGCCTTCTCCAATAGCCTAAACATAAACATACCATATCTCGAGACTTTTAACGTAGGACGACTTTAAATGGAAATCATGCCGCAGTCGATCCGCTCTTCGCCCTGCCATAACATTTTTCTTTTAAAAAGGTGTCAGTTGTATAGAAATTTTGTATTGAGAGGCGTGAGGAATAAAGTTATTTATTTACTACAAATCCTTGCATAACGAAGTAACTGTGAGAAAAACGCAGAATACGTGATATTTGAGTGTATATTACTTTCAGGGAATGGGAAACTAATCACTTCAAAATCAAAATCATCCGTTTTATTATACATTTTAAAACTTAATTTATTATTATCACAAATATTAACATTTAAATCTAAGAAATGATCTTCATGACCAGCGCCATGACTAGGCTCAAGAGTAAGCTCTGATGGATATATATTTTTAGAAATATCAATGAAATCCTTACAATTTAAGACCAAAATATCATCTAAATATCTGTTATTATTTGACAAAATATGTTTTAAATTATTTGGATTATTCTTATCCATCATATGTTTATATTCTAGTAGTTCATTTGCTATCAGCACGAGTTGCTGCTTACTAATTGATCGTTTTAGCGAACTGTTTGACAAAAGTTTGTCATACACTTATTTGTAAGCTTCGTTTGATAGAGCTTATTCGTTAGAGGCTTAATTCATTAGTATACAGCGTTGCATTGCTGCGCACCAACTATTAGGGGAGTTAAAGATACCTTAACGCTTTGTTTTATTGTTGTGGTTGAATTAACAATCTTGATTAGATTCCCTAAGCAGTTTGAACAGTTTATCAACATAAATAATGACTAAGTGCTCACTGTCTTTCCATCATAGTGAAAGAAGACGTTAATGAGAAATTTTCTTAAGACAGTACTTAAATATCATTATCACTGTATTCAGAAAATTCCTTGCTGACTTATTCGTTTATCTTGACAGCTTATCCTTTTATTCTTTTTATCTTTTAGGAGTTGGCAAGAGTTCTTTGTTGATAAGATTTTCGGACAATGTGTTCTCACATAATTATATTGCAACAATAGGCGTGGATTTCAAGATCAAGACATTAGAAGTGAATGGACAGCGTGTTAAGCTTCAAATATGGGACACAGCTGGCCTAGAGAGGTTTAGGACTATAACTTCAACGTAATTTCTCCTTTTTATAAGGGATTTTAGAGCTACTTTTCAGTGGAAAAAGCCTATTTTAGTCAACGACTATTGGTACACTGCTTGATTGGCTCTAATAAAAACACATACCGAAAATTTTTGAAGACCTGGGTCTGCCCAATTTGAATGTTTTTTTCTGTAATTTTGCTTGATTCACTCTTTTCTCAAAGAATAGCCTCCCCTTAAAAAAGGCCTTAGTTCGTGCATGAGACGCAGCGTGTGGCTTTGAGCCCTGGCACATCAGCTTGAGACATCTGCAAAATTGACTGTTTTCGTTTTTTTTTAATGATGAATGAGAAAAAATTCAATTTTGACAGTGACAAAGCAAACAGCAATAGTCAAAATATTTTATTTCACATCCAGAGATTGGTTTCAACGGGAAAACAAATTATAAAAAAGGGACAAAATCCCCACATCTAAAAAGAACTTCTAAAGGGTGTAATGTTAAAAAGAGCAAGTTAAAGAAACTCCCCTCTATGGTGAATTGCATAAGATGCAGCAAAATAAGTGCTGACAGGAGGAACTTGATGAAATTCCGTATTATAAAACTGTATAAAATTAGTTCATATTAAAACAACTTTGCTGTTTTATAAAGTGTATTACAGTCAACTAGAAACTCCACAATAATACAATGCAGTGATTTACAAAAACTCTAAAAAACATCTGTTAAAAAACTCTAAATGACAGTACTTTTGAAAAATTGGATTAATTATTTCACTAATCATCTCTAGTAAATAAATGTCTCTGATGTCTTTTATTTTTAGTCTTGTTTAGAAATAGGCCAAAAAAGTCTCTGAGGTCGATCATTTTTAGCCTTGTTTAGTGTGTAAGGAACCTTGTAAGGATCGAGGCAGCCCTTTGCAGAGGCCGTTGTTCATACAACTGGATATGACTCCCTGTCGCAGTTGTCCTCCGAAGTTTTCACTTTAAAGGGGGGTTACTTGGGAGGATATTTCCATGGAGGAATTTATCATGAGGGAAGAAAATTTCCATGAAGGGACCACAGGAGTTTCTATCCATTGTGCTGTGTTCTGCAATTGTAAACTTAACCAATTCAAACAATCAGATTCCATCTTCGCTATCCTTCGTGCTGTGTTGTGCAATTGTAAAATTAATCAACCGTAGAAAAAACTCGTTTGCAGTTTAATATAACGATTTTGATCTCAAACCGAATCCCATTTATTTTTCCATTATAAGAAATACTCATCTGATCATAGTTTTAATGTGATAAATACAGTTTATTCTGGAATCTCCCTTTGTCTCTGTTTATCTTCAAATCTCTATTAATAATTCTTTTCTAAGCTCTATTGTTTCTCTGAGACTTTGTAAAAGACAAATGGTTCTATTAAATATTTCCTTTTTCTAAATCTATACAATGGTGGGAGAAATCGAAAAGGTGTTCAGCAAGAGTTGTTGCTGTAACTCTCCTTAGGTTTGTATGTATTCTATTGATGTTTCTTCTACAGTGCTAGAGAGATTCTAGACGTATTAGAGAAAAAAAATGTTCTTTAAGGAAAACTGGCTCAAGTTTTATTGACTTCCAGCTTGTGGCTGTGCGGCTGACGAAGCTGATCAATTTAAATCTGTGTCATTTATTAGGGAGCATGCTCTTTGTACAATTCTTTAGAGGACGGAGAAGGTATTCTTCGCTAAAACTGGGTTGCTTTCTGTTCTATCAGGAAGATCAAGATTTGCCCAAGAAGTAGGAATACCAGTTTTAGGGAAGAGAAAGTAAGGGGAGGGGGGTCGTCGGTTAGTTCACTTATAAAACCTAAAAGTTTATGCTGTTGAAGTCTATCATTTCAATCCTGGTGTTTTTTAACCAATATAAAATTACCCACAGTTCAATGGTATTCTATGGATTATACTTTGTATGTGTTTTAGCATAAAATCTCTTCTCCCGTGTTTTGCTATGACAGTTATGACAGTTAGCTAATGTCAGTAATAAAATTGTGATTTATTTATATAAGTCACTGTTGATGGAAGTAATTCGTTCATTTCCGGGAAACATACATTAAGGTTACATAGAAACAAAATATTGGGTTCATATTTTCTTATATGAAGAAGTGTGGACGATATATCAACCATTTAGAATTAAAGAGATTTTGAAATTGATGTTTTTTTGAAAGATTGAAGAAAATAAGATGAAAATTTTTTGAAGAAAATCGCTTTCCAATTTTATGTATTCCGATTAATTAAAAAAATAATAATTTGGAATGTCCTATTTATTGTAAACAAACAACGATTATTATAATAATTGTTGTTTGTTATTCGTTTGTGTCAAACCGCCCGATTAATGTTAAAAAATGAGCAATCATTTCATTGGTGGATTGAGCTTTGAAATTAACTTTTCCAAATTACTTGACGAAGTTTTTGTTATGGTATTTCAATTAGTAGGGGTTATCCTAGAAACATGAATGACCAAATTTATGAAAAACAGGAAAATAAAATGTACATATGATTTTAAAAGAAAGGCTAAAAATGAATTCAACTACCCAGCTTTACTGTTTAGCCAATTTCTGTTTGAAAAATTGAATAACGAACTAGAAAATATAATTTAAAGTTAGCTTTTGGAAACACTTAATCTGGATCTTAAACCCTTTTTGGAGTATCTTACCCAGAAAATAAATTTTCTCTTCACTTAATTTTACCACTTATCTCACTTCATGGTTTTGTAATTACGGTTATCATGCATTGCAAGACAGTATATACTCCTCAGACTTGCACATTGAATATGTCTTTTCTTTCTGTTCTATTCTTTTTTTTTAGCTATCATATCTTTGCGTTTCTCAGCTCTTCAATAGCTACCACTTTGCAGTAAAATTGAATAATTTAAAATTTAGAATGAGTGTAAAATTAACTTGAAGTTAATCTTAACTTGATGAACCCTACGTATGATTTAGTAAGTAATGCCAAATTCATTTCTGCTCTACTTTTTAAAAATTTTCTGTCATATTTTTCTTTTTGTTTATACCAAAGGCTACATAAGCCGTAATAATTCACGAAAGATCAATATCTCAAAAGATAGGTCTAGAAAAAAGTAAACCACGTTCATTTATTTTGGCTCAGTAGGCTGCAGTCACCTGTATATGGGGGATGGTATATCTTCGTAAGTTTGGTCCGAAAGCCTCTTCAATTGGAACTTCTTTAGTTTAAAACCCTTTTTAACGCATTTTATGCACCCAAGAAGTTGTTTTTTTTTTCTCTCATCCCCTCCTTTTAAGTGTCAGTGGTGTTTGCACTTGGATCCAAGCTCAGTCTTTTGTAATTCGGTTGTAAATATGAATTGCTTAAGTTTACACTACTCAATGTTGGTCAGAAATGGCCCAAACTTCTAAAAACATCTGGATTTGTCTTTTCTTTGAAGCTGTGCCCTTCTAAGTGCGGTTTTTGGATAGAACATCAGTCTAGTGTAAAAAAAGACTCATTACAGTGAAAACTCCATTTCTATTCTTGTTAGATTGATAAATTAAGAATTTTCTGCCAAAGAAGAAATGCGGCTAAAATTTAATTAGAAAATTCTTAGGTTTTAGCTCTGCAGGTATTCTCTTGTTAGTTTTCTGTAGCAGCCTTACTCACAGAAATATATTTACCAAGATATATTGCCGAAATCTCTCTGAAAAATTAATTGTATATGTAGGCCTATACTTCAATAAAAATTACTGATTCATTTTGATTGTTTATTATGATAGCAGATTTTTGACTTAAATTTCATTTTAGGTACTATCGCGGCACACATGGTGTAATAATTGTTTATGATGTCACAAATGGCCAGACCTTTGCGAATGTAAAGCGATGGCTACAAGAAATCGATCAAAATTGTGACAGTGTTTGCAAGGTCCTAGGTAAATTTTAAACTGATGTAATTACCTTTTTTTTAATAGCTACATGTAGTTTTACTTCATAAATTTATTAAAAATTACCTATTGATTTTGTACGATCCAGCTGTACAAGGGTAAAGGTATGTATATCCGCTTTTCATTAGTCCGAAAAAATTTTGCTCAAAGCTTAGGGCAGTCAATAGTGGCTTGTGATTCAAATTGAGATCCAGGTTACACCAGACAATCAGGTATTTTTGTTGTGAATGTTTCAAATATTGGTATGGATTTTTATCCACTAGTACTGCTATTAGAAACAGTTTTCCTTTGAAACAGCCCATAGACTTATCATGTATGTTAAGTCGTGTTCAATTTCCTTTAATAATTGGGTTAGAGCATTCTTGCTTATTGCTTTTAATTAAGCAGTTTTTTTTTCAGTGGGCAATTTCTTCTTGCTCACTTTGAATGGGGATGGACAACGGCTTCATGTTTACATCGTATGCTTAAAATGCTAACTTAAGAAAACAGAAGAACCAATTTGAGCAGTTTCTGTTGATTATCAAAATGAATCGCACATGCCAAAAGTTGCTGGAAATTTAACAAACTTTTTCATTTCATAAGAGTAGTAAAATCTAATTTTATTTTAATGTCCTGTAAAATTCTTGTCAAATTTAACGGCTAATGCATTGAGTTTTACATGAAATAATAACGAACACGCATAAAAAATACACAGGAAGTAAACACATTGTCGCTGTTACGCCTAAACGCCAAATCTGACATTTTGAAGCTGCCGAGATAATTACCCAAAACTGTTTGCTAATGCCATTGTCAAAGAGAAGTTGGCAGTATAATGTAGAATAGGAGGGTTGAAGTGGGATTGAACATGCATCGCCATGCTGATTGTCCCTTTGACTGCAGCTCAGCAAACGGTTTTCAGTAATTATTTCAGAAGTTTGAAACTGTCAGATAAGGATATTTTGGCGTAACAGCGACGGTAGAGGCCTACTCAAAGCAGTGTAGATTTTTTTGTTTCTTGATTTCATCCTGGATTATAAGAAACGACCAAGCCATAACTAAGTTACTACTACTGAAACTAAAACCAATCCCTCTAAGGCCAACATAGATGTGAACCTTTCTCCAACTCAATTTACTAAAAGCTTCACTTTCTCCCATCCCATAAAGTTCCAATTTCATTTAAACCCTTTCATATAACCCTTCCCATCCCACTTTGGGACCACCTTCTTTTTGTTTGGCCTAAGACGGAAGGTCAAAAAGCACAATCTTTGGCAGTCTATCATCTTCCTTCAGTAAAGGTGGTTTAGCCCTCTGAAACTTTCTTTGACTCTAGATCCAGAAAGTAAAAAAATGAACCGTATTTTTCGTATAGCCCATTGTTCGATATACGATCAGTCAAACGAATACCTAAACTGTCGTTAGGCAATTCCTTTGTAAAATAGTGAACAAATCTCCGCCAGTCTTTCGAAGCACATGCGTTTCAGAGTCATACTTGACCACTGTTGTTATTGTCGCTTCTAGTATTCTAATCTTGGTTCGCACTTTTATTTTCCTATTCTTGTACCCCAGTCCTTAGATATTCTACTTTTTACATCTTCACTATATCCACAATCTTTAATAATATTACTTCCCACTTCAGTGGCCTATCTTCTTGTTCGATTTTCTCGTTACGTAACATCAACTCCCATTTTATTCCTAGTCTAAGCGACTTTGTGGTCTTAACATCACTTTCCAAACCCTTTTTTGTAGCCCTGAACTGTCAAAACCTTCTAAAATTCATTAATTTAGTAACAGTTCGTTCGGGATAGTCCGATAATCCACAAATTATAGGTCTAGGTGACTTTAACTTTCCTATTTGATACCATTTTCTTTCATAGTCTTTGCCATGTTTCTTAGGACATCAAAATAATCCATTAACGGGGTTGGACAAACCCTATTTAACTTTTGATTCCATACTGAGTCTCACTTCCTACCTTCAGTGCAGCAAAAGAAAGGTAATAGTAAAAAATAATGTTTACCTCAAGGCCCTATTATATTAAATAATAATTTGACCTAAGTATCTTTTTTATCATTAGAGCCTAATATCCTCATTAATTAGTCATTCAATTTTGCTTCTTCATTTTTGGTATTTCTTTGTACTCTTCATGAAAATACCTTTTTTCATAATTATGAAATTGTTTTAGTATAAGCATCAAACTAGAGAAGTCAATATTTTTAATTTGCATCTTCTCCGAACCTTGTATAGAGATATAACACTATAATAATTTCACTTGAATAATTTTGTGGTTTGGTGATTTGCAGTCCCTATTTCAGCTCCTTTTGAAATCAAGTGTGCTTTTATAACGAAGAAAGAAAATCTTTCCCTGAGTGTTTCTCTAAAAAGGTCTTCTGGTTGGACACGATGTAAAGCAGAAACATTTTGGTGGTCGAATTTAATCTCTTTTTCAATTACTCAGTTATGTCGGTTTTGAGTAAACTACTATTTCTCTGATTATATTTCTACTATTTTCGCTGTTGATTTCTGAAAAAAAAAGTTTGCTCTTGTGTACTAATGACTGTGCAGTATTTCCTTTTTTCTAGTTGTAAGGTTTTATTTTAGTAAAAACTATAATTTTTTTTTAGTTGGAAATAAAAATGACTTGCCAGAACGTAAAGTAGTTGAGACTGAAGACGCCGAGAGGTTTGCTAGACAAATGAAAGTACCATTATTTGAAACCAGTGCCAAAGACAATAAAAATGTTGAAGATGTAAGTTTTTTTCTCTTTATAAGAGGTCTGTTCTTAACTTTTTCTTTTTTGATTTATCTTTTAATTTAGAATGAAATTTTTAGACAATAGCAAGGTCTTGTTCTCATTAACCACAAGGAGGATAAGGCTGTTTTAACCAAAGGACTAGTTGAAGGATATGTCAACCAGGTACCTGGCTTGACCTCCTCCTCCTGGAACGTGAAAGACTACATAAAAATGAGCATTGTTGGCTATGTTTTCGGTAGAAAATATACTACAGTTGACAAAGAACTAGAAAAAGGAATTTAATAGTGAAGTCTGTACTTAGTGAAACTGCACAAAACCTCTTGCCAATGGGGGATTGTTTGATGCTAACGGAAAATGCAATGATTGAATAGCTATTTACATAAAAAATTATCTTTGGGGCACCAAAAAGCCAATTATTAGAAACTATGTAAAGTATTACCTAAGCTAGGAGATTTTTCAGGGTGGAGGAGTTATGAAATTTCATTATTTAATAATTTATCCTACCATATATTATAATTTGCTTTTTTTATGTAAATATTGACGTAAATAATTTCCACATAAGATAATAAACAGAGCCTCGTTTTGTGTACAGACCTCACTGTTTATGCTCTTATGCATCATTGATGTGGATCATGTAATTTTATGCAACCAATAGAGCAACAAAAAACCATCAAAAATAAAAGTAATATTGATTATCTTTTTAGATAGTTATCTTAATTAATGCTGAAATTTTACTAATTTTTCGAGATTTGCAAGGTACTGTCTTACATACAGATTTAGACCAGGGTTCTTTAGATGTATCCCTAAAATATGCGCTAAATTTTCAAGATAGCACTGGTTGCCACTCTCCAACATGTCCGGGACTTGGGTGGTTGATTCAGCGAGGAGTGTGTAATTGTCTGCGTATACAATGTCCTCTAGTTCCCCATCACTGGTTAGCTCGATTTCATCTTTTATTCTCATGGAGTTTTTGAAGATCCACTATGTTGTGTAGTTAAAAGGGATTGGTGAAGCTGCGCAGCCTTGTCGTACGCCGTAGACGATTTTGGCGAGCTCTGCGACCTTTCCATACACGCAGATTTTGTTACTTATGTTTTCATTGTAGGCCTTCATGGGGCTCACCTGCTTTGGTGGGACACAAGCATGTCTTCTAACATGGTTTCTCATAGTAGCAGCCGAAGTACATAGTCGAATACGGCTATAAAATCCAAAAAGATAGCTGTGATTTCTTGGTTATAGATATAGTGCTAGTACAGAAGAATCCGAAGCTGGAAAATGTGATCTACGCAATCCATTCCCGTATGAAAATCAGCTTGATTCGTTTCTTGTTCTCTGCTCTCTTTTGGATTTAAATATATTCACGACAACAATGACGAAATCTTTCTGTCCATTTTCAGGATGGAGATGCTTAGATAATTTTTGCAATCCATCTTAGAATATAGAATATATTTATTCACTACAATAGCCGGAGCTAGCATTAGCATGTCATGACAAAAATAATTTATACCTTTAAAAACACTCACAGGAAAATTAAAACAAACATTATATTAATCAAACAGATATTAATCAAACATTAAATATTAGTCGCGTCAATATTATTAAAATTACGGGTAAAATATGGAACAAATGATTTGCGATATCTCTCAGTACTATGGGCTGAGCAAGTCAGTTACTGTGGACAATTCTTTTTTATTTGTCGGAGTCTAGTAACTGGTCCTTCAGTTGGGGGGCTCACACAGTTGGGTAGTAGACGACAGTGAGTTGGGGAATTTTAACAATTTAGTCCAAATCTATATGTTAAGCCATGTCTACGACTATCAAGTGAGTCCAAATTGAGTTGTTTCAGTGCATCTTCGTAAGTTGAGTAGTTTTGTCCAAGCATATTTTTTACAGCTCTTTTTTGTATCGTCTCAAGTCTATCTGTTTGATCTTTAGTCAATCCCGGATGCCAAGCAGGGCATGCATACTCAAGAGAAGGTCTAACATAGCTGCAGTATACAGACTTTAAAACCTCAGTTGGTGTACCAAATCTTTTTAGGTTGGAAAATGAATGTAAAAGCGAGGCGCTTTTTTTAGTCAGATAGTCAACGTGCGAATTCCGTCTTAAATCATCCTCCAAAAGAATCCCAAGTATTTTAACAGTTTTCTTTGTTGGTAGTATGGAATTATGAGAAGAGCGGTTGTTACCCTTTAGGAAGGAAAATGTCATATAAGAGCTCTTAGTTTCACTGACCGTCAGTTTTACCTTTCCTAATTCAGCTTTTAGATCATGATAGATTTTGATCAAGTCAGACTGTTCAGTAGTCAGAGGGCTTAGTCGCAGTGATAAAATAGTTAAATCATCAGCAAATTTAAAACGCTCACGTATTGTTGTTAAAATACGGTTAAAAACAATAAGAAAAGAAAGCGGGCCTAATTTAGTCCCTTGTGGCGAACCACAAAAAATATTTACAAATTCAGATGGCTCATGATCAGGAAGTTGGACACACTGAGATCTTTCAAAAAGAAAACTAGCGAGCATTCGTACAACAAATGGACGGGCACCCATAGCCTTTGCTTCTTCCACAACTACATTATGATCAAGACTATCAAAAGCCTTAACTATGTCTGCAAATAATGCATCAACATAGGCCCCATTATTTTCTAAGTGCTTAAGGATAGTATCCAACAATGCAATCAAATAATTAACAGTACTATGCCCGGATCTAAATCCAAATTGTTGGGGATCAATATTATCATTCATGTCCTCAAATAAACAATCAAAAATAAAACTTTCAAATACTTTTGAGAGAGCTTGAGTTTTCGAAATCGGCCTCATCTCGGTTATATTTTTAGGTGCCTGGCATTTGGGGATTGGCGTTGCATACGCCTGTTTAAAAATACATGGGAAAACACCATCAATAAAACACTGGTTGAAAATTCCCGTTAAAGGAGTAGATAAAAGATCAGCACACTCAATAATCAACTTAATTGGTATCTCACTAGAATAACTAGATTTACGAGAATCAAGTGCTTTTAACTTTTTAGCAACTGAACAAATTTTTAGTATAGTGATATTTGAAACTGAATCATTCGTTGGTAATTTTCTTAGTTGCGGATGAATTTTACAAATAGATGGAAAAAAGTCATTAATTTCACTAGGTAACAGGGGTTTACCATTGACATCTCTCACTTCAACTCTGGTTACTTTTTTCCCGATAATATTCTGAACTAAGTCATGGAACTTCCTTGTGTTGGATTTATATATTTTGCTTATTATTTTAGACCCATACTGCTTACGAGAACATCTTATTTTATATACAATTAATTTTCTTACTCTTTTGAAATCTTTTACGGGTCAAGTTAAATGCAATTCGTTCCTCACTTTTATCAGATTCCGAATCTCTTGAGTAATCCATGGTTTATCATTAGATTTCACACATATTTTTTTTTGTGGGAAAAGTTAACAGTATTTTTCGAACAGTTCCTCACAGAATAAACTTGCCATTTTGTCACCGTCAGACAATGAGAGAATATCACGCCAGTCATGATCTGTGAGCCATTTCTTGTAGAGATTTACGAGTTCAGGTGTGAAAGGCCTGTACACCACACTATTTATTTGTCTATTTGGGATAAAATGATTGGGTGTCCAAGCAACACACAGGTGATCACTCAAACCTAATGGGGGTAATGTAACTGGAGTATTATAATATTCAGGACTGTTGGTTAAAATGAGATCCAACATACGGTTACCTCTTGTGGGCACATTGACAACCTGCTTAAGTGATAGTGAATTACTTAGCCATTTGGCATCTAAGTCATTAAAGTCACCACACATTATGATACCAGCATTAGTTGCCCTTCTTACATACTGGAATGATTGCTGCATCCCTGTCATCCTGGGGGACGTACTCGCTCCTCGAGATCTTGTTGAGGAGGTCCTTGAACATGTTTTTGAAGAGCTGGCTGGATTTATAGATCTCTGCTTATAATTCAACTTCTCCTGGCATTTTATAGCCCTAAAACGATTTTGCCGCTTTCATTACTTCCTCAATTGTATAGGCGGGGAAGTATCAGCGGGGTATTGATTTTTGGTTGGTTGGTTCAGGTCCTCTCGCTGGTGGTACATGTTCTGGGAAAGGCTAGTCATGTCTATTTAAAAGGTTTCGGGAAAGTGTTCTGCCCAGCGATTCATTCCCTTTCGATATTCAGTGACAGTGATATTACAGTTTCGTCCATCTTCGGTATAATTTCAGCTATTAGATTTCCCCATTCACTTGAGGTGTTTAAGAATCTGGTATTGATTTCGAGTAGCATTTCTTCTGGCAACTTCCAGCTCAGTTGCAATCTTCTTGCAGTATCTGCTCTTGTCTCTCCTAGCAAGTCTGTGATTTTTCTCCCGAAGCCGATTGGATTTTTCTCTATCTAGTCAGGCTTACGACTTGTCTGGAAAGGCCTGAAGTGTCTCCATTGTGCACCACTTCTTGTGGTTTTGACTCGTTTTCTGAGTATCTTCGTGGCTGCTCCTTGCGTTGCTTTTTTGATTTTTTTGCTTGATTTTTTGGTCCAATGATTTTGTCATCCGCTGTTTGTTTGCATTATGTATTGTGAATATGCTACGCTGGGGTAGCCTCCATTGTCCCTTTCCTGCTCAAAGTTGTCATGTTTTTTATTTTTGTTATTTTTTCCCTTCTTTGTTTATTTTATTTGTGTCCTTTGGTGAATATAATTTTTTTTTAATATTAGATAAGACTTCGATTCGACCTTAGATTTCTACTAGCTCTATTTGAAGATTTTTTGTTTTTCTATATTTTGTGCTAATGAAAAAACCTTGAAATTTTAAAATAATCTGCTTGGTCAGAACGATGTCATACCCTTGCGTTGAGATCTTCTGGAATTATAAGTTGGACCCGGCTAGGACAGTTGTTAAGGACTGCCTTTATTTTGCCATAAAAATGGCCTTTCAGACGGTCAGTGAATCCTGAGCAAGTGCATTCGCTGCTACTACAGTGACGTTGAATGGGCATTTCTGATGGCGGGTCTTTGCTATTCAATTAAATATTGGATGCCATTCCGACGTTGTTGGTTGGATCTTCTCACTGAGAATGGATCTGACACCATGACCTCTAGAGCCGTCGCTAGAGCCAAAATTATAGAAATAATTTACGTCTGCTGTTTCTGGCTCTCTGATCGTCAATCTACCTTTGTGTTTCAATCTGGTTTCAACAAAACTCAGAATGTCTAGGTTATATTGGATGAATTCCTTGACTGTAAAAGACTGTGTTATGTAACATTTTAGTGAACATATATTCTAAGTTCTAATTCTTAGATTTCTCTTCATCATCTATATCGATGTTTTAGTTGTTACCGACCCCCCCACCCCACTTTTCGTTAAGACCGCTGGTAGTCTTGACGTGTTGCTTTCCGGGGATGCTGTAGCATAGGTTGTTTTGTTTAGTCCGTCATTTCCATGGTATTTCGTGGGAATTTTGTTGACCAACGGTTCCCCAATTCATTGGTATGTTGGCTGAGTGGGTGGTGGGGGCAAGCCACTCGCTCTCCACAAATTTCAGAGTTGTCCATAAATCTTTCGCCCTTTCGCAGTTGTCCTCCTGCCCAGAATCGTGCCGTGACGGATTTCTGCTGCACCATCTAATTCAACCCATTATAGGAAGAACGTTTCTAACAGACGGACCCTGTGTATAGCCCTCTACAGTATACATTAAAGGGGCTTTCTTCCGCCTCTGCCTGTATTTATGACCCCCCTGGGCAAGGGCTCTGTATTTTCAATTATGGACCCCTAGGGATTAGGTTCCCCTTGATCCACGCCTCCATACCCATGGAGGTACCCCACATATATGTAGAGCATTCCCCTATCTACTACCTGGAGACGCGCTAAGTAGCCCGGCGGGAGTTCCTACTGAAAAGGTGACTGAACCATGAAGAAGAGCCCTTTGATCGGTTTTATCCCATGGCTATTTATGTTTGTGCTTACTTGTGTCAACTAAATGTTCTAGAACTCCACAAGATAGTTAGGAGCATGAAAATTAATGTCGCCAGCAGTTTGTTATTTTCCTCTGAAAGTTTTGAAGCATGTCTTTCTAATTATATCGGAACATTTGGTGTACCTATTTAATCAGTTTATAAAGTGTGGCATTTTGTCTTATTGTTTCAATTCCGCTTAAGTTATGCTATTATTTGAATGAGGTGATGACAATTCTTTCCATAATTTCTTACTTATGTTTCTTCTCCGAATGTTAAGTTAAGGAACTTATGTCTCTTTACCGAGTTTCCAAGAAGAAAATTAAGGCTAAAATGGTGGAGTATCTTGAGTAACGGATGCTCCCAAATCGAACTTCGAAAAAGTATGTCTTCTTACCAGACAGGGCTATTTTTCATGGCGGTCTTAAATGATAACCCTGGACACTGGTTGGAAAGTGGCTTTTGTTTATCTTGATATTGTGAATTGATCTTGATTTGGTTAACCTTGGCATTTTGCTCGATCAACTTAATAATTGGCCATTTCGAGTGAATTCTTTTTTTACCTTTCAAGGTCCTTCCTTTATAACCATGCCTTTATATGGGAACACCAGTGGTACCGTTTTGGGTACAAAGAAGGCTGAGAATAGTGTTCCACGAAGGTTTGAGCTTGGTGTTTTTAACTTTTGATAACGACCTATCTAGAGCTCTGGAAGTTTGTCATTTGACCTGGCTGTGTCTGTAAATGACATTATAAAGTTAATTATAGCGCGATTTACGGGTGATATTCGTTTTAAGCTGTTCACGAAGCCGGAAAAGTAACTCATGGAGACGCTTATTACGGATGCGAGCCAGATTGAAAGTTGGACTATGAGCTAACAAACTGAGGTTGAACAAAACTCAATATCTAGTGTCTGGAACAAACACCAATTACGGTCCATGATCTACCGAAAGGTGACTCGGTGATACTTGAATTAAACGACTAAGGTTTTTAAATACCTTTATGTTCTCAAAGATGAATGCCTGAGCTATAAATTCCACATAGAACTGTTTTGCGTCTAAGTTGCAAAGAATATTAGAATTAGGAGAAAATTAAAGCAGTTTTTCATTATGACCCAATAAGGTCTTAATATTTCTCTACTTTTCATCCTTACTTTTTATATTGTAGTACTGTCTAGTCAAGTACGTTCCCAATCCGTTTACCCCTGCTGTGTTCGATGCAGAATTCATCCGTCAGAGTGCTTTTTGAAGGTAAAAAAGAGATGCATCAATGAGACAGAGACATTTTAAATAATATATTCTGCCTCTCCATGGAGTATATATTTTTACTCATCGCAATTTGTGTTAAAAATAACAGCGTGGATTATTGCCACATTGCCTCATTGAAACGTCCCTGACTGGGAGTTATCTCCACCGATAATCGACTGTAATTCGAGGATATTTTTTTCTGTTCATCATGTTGAACCAGATGGTTGCTACATTTTACCGAGTGAGTTATTAACAGAGGACAATGTACCTAGTTTTAGTAATAGCTTGAAAATATCGGTTTTTCGTTGAATATACTGAATCTTAGCAATTTTTCTCTTGGGTGATTTGTCACTGTTTTTTTTTTTTTTTTTTTTTTTTTTTTTTTTTTTTTTTTTTTTTTTTTTTTTTTCTGTAGTGTCGTAGTGAAACAATGACGATTACGATATTCTTGGCGTTTCTTACGTGTTTTTTTAGTGAGATTGAACTACTTTTGTTATTTCATCGTTTTTTCTGCCGTTTCTTCTTGTATTTTTTTTCTGTTGGTCGATAGCAATGTAAATATGTGTTGTTGTTGTTTTTTTGTTTGTTTTTTTTTAAAGGAGGTTAATCTAAGCGAGTTTGCTTCTGGAGGTTGATGTATTTGTTTGTTCAGTGTAAATGAAAACCCTTAATAGATAAAAAAAGAGCAACAATGAAGTGTTTCAATCATTCTGGCTATATTTAAATTCAAATTTGAATTCTTCAGCGATGTTGCACGATTTTGCCTGTTAGTTTTATCAGTCGATGGGAATTGTATTTCATTTTTAATGCATATCCGATGTGTGCAACAAAATCTTTGCCACACCAATTCACAAGGCGCATCTTCAGCTTCCTCTAAAAAGAAACCGAGGTCTTTTCAAACGTTTACGAAAGGTAAAACTTTGGGATCGCTATACTGTCCTTTTGACTAAACATCTAGCTATCTGAATTTAAAAATAGAAACGTAATCAGAGCTAAAATTTAACTAGACTAGCACTTTTCTAACTGAAATGTAAAACTAACCTGAGACTATTGTTTTGAAGAGGTTCTCGAGGTCCATGTTATTTATAGAAACAGAAGCACCAAAGTGGTGCGAAAAATAAGTTGATTCGTGCTGAGAACCTCCGTGTACAGGTTGTCTTGCGCAATGAATTCCCCGCTGTGTTTTTCCTTTTAGAATATGTTTAGTGGAGAAAGAATAAATATATCACGACTTTAAAATAAGCATAAATAAGTGAATGGCCATAATTTCAGCCTTAAATTATGAAACGAATATACACACTTCAAAATCATTTTATGACTTATTAAATAAAAAGTTTTCACCCCAAAATGTGGTTTTGTGAAATATTGTAATTTTTCTAATAAATTGTATTAACATACAATTAAATTTTATTGATTTAAAGATGAGTTTTACTCTTTTTGTTTTGCAGATGTTTATGTGCATCTCAAGAAATGTGTTAAGAATAAAATTGGAACAGAAGACCCGACAATCAGTTGCAGAACCAAGTGATAAGCATAAAATAAATTTAAGAGATGCTCAACAAAAGAAGAATAAATGTTGTCGGTAAATCGGGTTTTCAAGGACTGTAAAAACAGATCTCACGTAACTGCCAATGAAAGCCTTGAAAACCACATCAAAGAACTGCACAATTTTGTCCTATCTAAAATGAAAGAGTGTATCTCCAAGTTTCATAATTACCTAATTGGGTTAAATTAAGCGTTTCACGGTATTTACTATGAAAGGTTTTTCTTTGAAATATTGATAAGAAGAAATCTGAAATAGTTTAAGAAAAACCGAAAAAAAGAGTTTTCACTTTGACTTACCGGTATAGTATTTGCTAAAGTAAATAAATGGTCAGGTAGCTTCTGAGCAAAAATACTAAAGCTTAGTTTTTCTATTACGTCTGTGCAATTGTGACCAGTTGATAGAGATGCCACTTGAAGGAGCTTTCTCACTTTCCAACTCATTCTCAAAACACGTGCCAGATACGCCCTTTCGTTTTGGACATGACGATTTGTTATTCATTCTAGTGTGTGTTTTATGGAACCATAGGTGTGTTTGGAATATTTAGTCACATTACTAAGTCCAAAGTTTATGTCTATTAGTGTTCCAAGCTTTCGATTTGCTATGTATATAATTATAATCTGACAAAGGAAGAATTACAAAATTGTTCTAGAATAGCTTCTTTGACAAAGTAGCATTGAAGTTTATCTGTAATTTAAATGCTTAAAGTATTTTGTTTAAGTGTCATTGTTCATTTTTTTTCTGCATTCTGTGATATGCTTGAATGTTTCTTGTATTAATTTCAAATAAGGTTTTATTCTTTGTTTGTTAAATTCGGGCATTTTGCGTAGTTTCTTGTCCAGTTAGTTGGTAATAATATCCACCGTAATGAAGTAAGTATTTATTCAGTGTGTTCTAATAAATCTAACACACACATATATATATATATATATATATATATATATATATATATATATATATATATATATATATATATATATATATATATATATATATATATATATATCCGTTTCAGCTATAGTCACTAAGGTACTTTGACTTTGAATAAATTAGTTCGAACGCAGACGCTGATTACGCAGAGCAGACGATTTATTAAGCACAGCCAATGTTAAACAATTCATTCTTTATTTCAAGCTCTATTTCTTTAAAATTTGAATTGGGTTTTTATACCGGAATGTCCATTTTAGTTTTGGCTGGAATTCATCCATAACACATTGAATTAATGTTGATTGATAAAGAAAGAACAAGCTCTATAATTGCGTTTCCTTTTTAATTGGTTGCATTTTTAAAGTTACTGAACTTTTTTTCCTATTTTGTTTAGTTAGTCCGTCAGTTATTCTTCGTTTAAAGGACATAAACCTTACAGTTATTTTTTACTTGCTTTTACTCATGTAACTTCCAGTTGAGCTCCCAATTAGTAAATCTAAGCTAACTTCTGAAGTTAAAATAAATGTTTAGCTTCCAGCAAGATCTATAACATATAATCACATATCTGTGCAGTGGGTGAGGTGTGGAATATTTCTCTGTCCTAAAATTTTCATTAAGCTATCCTCAATTCGCACAATGCAGACCGAAATGGAACTTTTGAACAGTTTTAGAAACCCCTCTAAGAATTCTCATACCCAGTCCCTCTTTGATATTTCGACTGTTTGTGTTTACACGTAATTAGGTGTCTATTATGCACGATTTAAAATTTCGTATTAAGCAAACAAATTTAATAATTAAATTTAACGATCATGGAATCTTACTCTAAGTCTGAACCAATCAGATTTTCAATGGACAGAATTCCTTATTTTAAGTAAGCACTATTTGTTTAGTTCATAACACAAAAATAAAAGAATTAAAAGAAAATGAAAATATATAAATAGATAGCATGTCGTATTCTACACCATATTTTCTACCTATATTTTTGGAAATATTCCGAAATCCCTTCTTTTCTTCATTATTTTTAATTGTCTTACTTTCTCTTTTATACGGGGTAAGGAATATAGCCATTCCAAATAAGTTTTCCTTTTTTCAGTAATAATTGTTTAGATTTGAATAGACTATCTTCATCCCAGACGGTTACAAATCATTTCGCAGAAAGCTTCATGTTTATAGCTGGATTAGCTTAGCTGTTTATTTAAGCTGAAGGCAGAGAGAAAAAGACGCTTAATTTATATAGACAAGTGGATTTAAGAAGCTAAAAATCAAATTCTTGTTTAGTATATGTTTTACTTTGTGGGTATTTTGGCTTTTATGGGTTTTTATTTCTGTCTCCTCAACTAACACCTATTACTTTTTTTTTCTCTTTTCTCTTATGATTGCCGATGGTATATCCGAAACATTTTAGTTTAGATTTGTCATCTCTTAGTCACCATTTTGATTCAACCAGTCTTTTTGTTTTGTCTCTTCTTTTCACTCTCTTCTTGTATTTCTGTGTGACGAGAGGATAGTGTGTCCTTTCTGTTATTGGTAAACTTTTTAAATGATGATACGTATGGTATTGTTCCTAAGAACCCTGTGAATAGTAGACATAGATATGTATATTTTTAAATAAAGCAATGAGGAAGAAAATGAAGAGGGTGGTCTCTGGGGAGTTCTTGGGCTCTCATGGTTTAAAAAGGGTCCAAAAGAAGACATAATCAGTAAGGAAAGATAATGTCAGACGTTTCTTTCTCTTGAAGAGGAAGGTCTCAACGTCTGTAGAGGATATGGGTCAGTTTACTTACCCCAATGATTGTTCGTTGTGTTAGTTGAGAAACGAAGAAAAACATCTGACAATGATTCCAAGTAATTACATACTACAAGCTTAATGTCATCTTATACATCCAAAAACTTGGGTGGTCAAATTGCCTAGACATTCTTTTTTTCATAATATAGCTTATTATTCTTTGTTAAGAACTCTAACCTTTTCAAGTTATTTTCTTTACAAATTATTTTGTGATTCTGGCTGCATTGGTAACTGTATAAATTGCGTAAGTTGCGCTATGGCTAGCTTTTCTCCTCTTGGTTTGTAAGCATTGTGTTAAATTTTTACGTTTGACGTAGTAAGATGGTTTTTTATTTGCTTGGGAAAAGTTACTCGTAGCTAATTCTTAGCATTTAGTATTTGAAGCCCTCCCTCAGAATTTGAAGTATTTCAGTTTACAGGGTGGACATTTTATATTTTTACGACAGCTTTCGAAGAAAAGCACTATCCGGGTATCTTCCTTGAAATTTTTCAATTCCACCTCCTCCACCGCCACCACCACCCCCCTCCCGCCCAAAAAAAAAGTTTAAGGTGGATTCTTGACCCTAGTTTTTGTGTTTCTTATGTTTGATTTTTCTAAAAAATGTTTTGTATTGTATATCAGGAGTGTATCATATTTTGACTGTACTATTTTCAATTCCACCTCCTCCACCGCCACCACCACCCCTAAAATTTAAGCCATGACCAGTTAATTTAAGTGTTGACTATTTTTATTTTCTAAATGTTGACTAAGTTTTGTATTGTATATCAGGAGTGTATCATATTTTGACTGTACTATTTTTAATCCGGTAATAAAATTTGTTCAAGTATGACTTAGTTCAGAATTTAAGCTACGTTGTTCTATTTTTATATTTACAGGTAAATGTGTGAGCTAAGTTGGAACTTGTAATTACTAAATAAAAAAAGAGAGTTATTTTAATTAATAGAAGCAATGAACTTCTTAATTAATCCCTTATTTGCAGATTAATTGCATATCAAAATCTTTTCTTTTGTCTATGTTCCCTAGACTATTTTGAGCTTAATGCTCATGCTTTTTCAATCAACTATGGATTGAATGAAGGCATATCAACGGGCCATATCAGCATATTTCGAAAATAATTCCTGAGACCACATTGGCTAATCATGGCAAAACAAAAAGTCGCAAAGAAGAGAGAAACTAAGACAATAACAGCAAGTGAAAAACAGGAGAAAACATGCATATATTTCGTTTGAGACCTCCGCTTAACTGTTCTCAGTGCAGAATAATTAAAAAAAAATGCAGATAAAAGTCCAAAGGACAATATAAAAACCAAATCTCAAAATAAAAATTTAGTTTCAGTGTTTATTTTTAGGTTTGTACGTGCACTTCTGACGAGAATCAGGCGTTCCCACCTTCCCCGCCATCAAGGATCTTCGGAGCCTGTTTGGACAATGTAGACTGGTCTGCTGCCAGTTGCTTTGCAAATGGGAGTCATTGAGTTAGTCCATGTGTGACCAAACTTTCTGAACCCCCCAATTGGTTCAAGGTCACGAAATATATATATATATATATATATATATATATATATATATATATATATATATATATATATATATATATATATATATATATATTCAAAATATGAAAGATGCTTTGCCACAGCTGGAAAATCTGCTCGATATGGTGCTGTCCCGGTACACCAGCGGGCATGAGTCACTCAGATGCAGCTGCCATTAAAACAGTGTACCCTGCAGCTTTACTTGTGAGGAGTGAAGAGTGGTGTTGTGCGCTAACACTACAGCAAGACAGTATGGGGATGATAACAAATAAAACTAGGAAGAAGAATTAGCTTTAGATTGTGATCAAAATGTTTTTGTGATTAGTTTACCTGAGTTCTAAGCGTTCTTTTTTGTAACTGATTGATTTGAAGTTTTGATCTCTGTTAAAAAATCGGTTTTCAAGGTGGGAATCAGGATAATAGCACGAAAAAACTGCTTTTGATCTCATACTTGGCAATACAGTACTTAATTTTGATATAAAATGATCTTTCAGCATCATGAATCCATCAAATAATGATCTGCATACTTTACCCGCCCATTCCGTGAAAGTGAAAATTGATACTGGGGAACGAAAAACTGAATTTTTGGCCTCGGATTTGGATTCGTCATCCTTGATAGGAAATGACTATTTGAACTTCATAACGTCAATAAACACAAAATTGATCTCCCCCTCATTTTCTTCCTTCAAAAGAAAATTTCGAACACTTGTACAAGATGAATTTGGATGGATTTTCTTTGCGTAATCAAACTAATTTTTCTAGGTATTTTATTGCAAAAAAAATTCTGTTATAATTTTTTTTTAGGTGAAACCGTATTTTGTCTCCACAAATTGCGTAGCTTACAACAATTGTCCTGAAGACTATGGGAGGCTGACATACCAAAAGACACAATTACCGGACCTTTCAACAATGCTGAACAAAAAATCTTAATAATATATGATCGGATGTGTATTAGGGAATGAAAGACTTGGAGTGGAGGTGGGGTACTGGTTAGCTTCCATTTACTTTTGACTCTTGAAAAAGGCATTAGAACATCTAACCAAATGACCGCCATCCGATCAAAATTTTATGCAGCCATCTTCACCTTAAAAACCTTGCATAACCGAGGACTAACTTACAACTCTTGCCTCTGGGCTCTGAAGAGATTCTTATTTACTCTTTGGACAATTCTGAACAAATCACTATCTCAAAAGTTTGATTGCATGTCTTTGGGGAAAAGAGAGTGGTAGGGAGGGGCTGGTCTGGATGCCTTCAATCACTTTTGAATCTTAAACGGGAACA
Organism: Artemia franciscana; assembly: GCF_032884065.1. Lineage (NCBI taxonomy): Eukaryota > Metazoa > Arthropoda > Branchiopoda > Anostraca > Artemiidae > Artemia > Artemia franciscana. The sequence continues at coordinate 1,252,291 of NW_027063105.1, forward strand.
AGAACTTCCCATTTCCAATAAAATTAGCCTCTTCTAAAATTCTCACGACCCCCTCTTCCATGAAAACCCTTATACGCCTCCAGGGCGTAACTTACCACCCTAGCCTCCAGACTCTGGGGAGATGTATCAACCTTATCTGTCATTTGGAATGTTTTTTGAAGAAATGCCTAGCTTAATATTTCTATTCTGTGCATTTGGGGGGAACAGAACGTGAATGGAGGGGGGGCTAGTTGCCCTCTGATCACTTTGATACTTAAAAGGGCGCTATAACTTCTGATTTCCTTTCCAATGAGCGCCTTTCAAAGTTTATACAACCATTCTTCAGTATAAACCTTATATACCCATAGGGCATAATTTAAAATTAATACCCTGACGGCTTGGGGGGGGGGGTCATCTTCAGAGACATGATTGCTGAATATTTCAGCTAGGTCGAACAAAAGGACTATCTAAAAAAATGTTACTGAATATGTCTGGGGAAATGATGGGCAAGGGGAGAGATCTGGTCGCCCTCCAATCCCTTTCGACTATCAAAAAGGGCACTAGAACTTTTAATTTCCATTTGAATGAGCCCCTTTCGAATTACTGACGACAAATCATCTTATACAGAGTACACTGGTCTGAAAATTAACCAACAAATAAATAAATAAATAATAAATTGTGTCTACATCACTCTTTACTTGTGCCAAATATTGTTTTTTTAACCCTTCATAAAGAGCTAAACAAACAGTAGGTCATCCTCGGCTGCAGTCTCAGGGTTTCGTAAGGGAGGATGTAAGGGAACTAGAAGTTTCCTGAGAGGGTTTCGGGAGGAAAGCTTTTGATATACTGGGAAGGAGGAGGAGCGTTCATAGATATGTTGGCCTATGACTGTCTTGTGCTGTAGTTAATTGTTAGTACTAGTATTAACTTGAAAAGTTCTACATATCTAAGATATGTAAGATACATAGGAAAGGAATGAGACCCCGTATTTATTTGACGTCTTATAACAATATTACAAGTCTTATAAGCCTTAAGGCCTTGATTAAGTGAACTTGAAAACATCGAGCTTCAAAATTGAAGTAAGGTTAGCCTTCTGTCTTTTAATTCTCTAGAGACCGTTGGTTGTCAAAACTTCAAATAGCACCAATTATCAAGTCTTGTGAAAGGTTTTGATAGACAGCTTCCTTTGGTGAGAGGCTTCAGCCGAGAAATATTTGGTTGCGTTTTGCAAAGCTTGGTTACCAACCAAGGGAGAAGAGAAAAAGAGCACTATCATTCTCAAGTACCAAATGCCCATGTATATGCAACTGTGACGGCATGCATAGAGTGCATTTAAAAATTTATTGTTTTTTTTCCTAGGGATAGGCTATTTAAAATACCTCAGTTGATTAATTCGAAACTAAACACCGAACTTAGATGAAAGCTTTCTTCGAAGATTCTTAGAAAACCAAAGTTTTCTTAGAAATTAAATTTAAAAAAATTAACTGAAAGTAAGGAGTGACATTAAAACTTAAAACGAACAGAAATTACTTCGTATATAAAAGGGATTGCTTCCTCGTGAACGTCCCGCTCTTTACGCTGAAGTTTTTTACTGTTTTAAAAATTAGAGTTAAGAGAAAGAGTCAGACTTTCGTGTGAAGAGCGGGGCGTTGATGAGGAAGCAGCCCCTTTCATATATGAAGTAATTTCTGTTCGTTTTATGTTTTAATGTCACTCCTTACTTTAAGTTCAAAAACACTTGTTTTTATTTAATATAATTTCTGAACGTTTTTTAATCAATGCATGTTTTGATTTATGCTCTCCGCAGATGAATAATTAAAACGAAATTTGCATATATTTTTTTTTTTTGCTAAATGGCTTTCTCATAGTTTTGATCGAACGATTTTGAGAGAAAAGGAGCGGGGAAGGAAGTCTAGCTGCCCTCCGATTATTTGGTTACCTAAAAAGGCAACTAGAACTTTAAATTTTTTACGAATTTTTTTATTAGTAAAATTATTAGTAAAAATAAATTTGATTAGTTAAAGATATGCGTAACTTACAAATTAGCTTAAGTAAGGAACTTCTGTATTCTTATATTTTTATTACATATATGAGGGGGTTCACCCCCTCGTCAGTACCTCGCTCTTCACGCTAAAGCTTAAATTTTGCCCCGATTTCTTAAGAATGACCCCCTGAATCACAAAAGCCATAGAATAAACAGTTGAAATTTCTAAAAATACTTTAGCGTAAAGAGCGAGGTATTAGGAGGAGGGGAGCCCCTCATATGTGTAATAATTTCTGTTCCTTCTAGGTTTTAATGCTGCTCCTTACTTTCAGTTGAAAAAACTTTGTCATATTTATTTTTTCATTGTTTTTTTTTTTTAAATAATGCTAGAAAATCCAGCGCTCCCTTCATGGAAATTTTCTTACCACATGACAAGTTCCTCCATGAAAAGTTCCCCCAGCATATCCCTCTCTTCTCAACCCCTGCCCCCAACCAAATGAAAACGCCCCTGAAAACGTCTGTACACTTCCCAATAATCATTACTATATGTAAGCACTGGTCAGTGTTTGTAACTTGTAGCCCCTCCCAAGGGGACTGTGGGGGAGTAAGTCGTCCCAAAAGACATAGTTACGAGGATTTTCAACTACGCTGAATAAAATGGCCATCTCAGAATTTTGATCCGGTTACTTTGGGGAAATAATTAGCGTGGGATGGGGGCCAAGGTGCCCTCCGATTTTTTTGTGTCACTTAAAAAGGGCACAAGAACTTTTTATTTCCGTTAGACTGAGCCCTTTTGGAACATTCTAGGACCACTGGGTCGATACGATCACCCCTGAAAAAAAAAAAATAAACACGCATCTGTGATCTGCCTTCTGACAAAAATACAAAATTCCACATTTTTGTAGATAGGAGCTTGAAACTTCTACAGTAGAGTTCTATGACTTTTAGGGGTTGTTTCCAAGTATCTTCTAAAATAAAGCAAATTTTCTCAGGCTCGTAACTGTTGATGGGTAAGACTAAACTTGATGAAACTTATATATTTAAAATCAGCACTAAAATGCAATTATTTTGATCTAGCTATTGGTATCAAAATTTCATTTTTTAGAGTTTTGGTTACTATTGAGCCGGGTCACTCTTTACTACAGTTTGTTACCACGAACTGTTTGATAAAGTTGGAGGACAAGCAAGTTGGAGGATAAACAAAGGTATTTTATTTCAAATGACAATACAATTAAGTATGTAAATACAAAGAAGGATAGAATGTAAGGAAAATAAATTTTCCTGTATTGGAATTTCCTGCTCTCGTATTGGAAGCCCCCGTGGAAATCTGGGATCAACAAGCTCTGGGATCAAAGCATCCATGAAGAATCCTTACAGCTTGGGAAAAATCTTTTCGGTCCAAAAGCCTGGATCGCGTTCTATCTTTTCAATGTAGAAGTCTTTCTGGGTAAAAATCATGAAAAAGCAAGTATCTAGCTGAGCACATTCAAGCTGACATTGTACTTGGTAAAAGTAAGTCGTGGCCTCGTTTGAGGTTGACTAGTCCATTCTTTCCAACTTCCATGCAATAGTCCGCCTTAGCCTCTTTTCGGTTCTTTATCCACTCGCCTATCCCCAAATTTTTCGCAGTTTCGCAGTTGCATACCTCGCTTTGATTCAATTTACCCCATGATTTTGGCTTTGTGTGCACAACTTTACTGAAGGCTCTTGACTATTTCTCATTTCTAGGTTTCTTCATTGCATTGAAATAATTTATGAAAATTTCACAGTATTAAAAAGCAGCTGATTAAACCAGCTTGTCATTTTGGTCTCTAGGGGCTATTATCGGCGATCTGAGACGCTTCTTTCTGGCAACCGACTTATAAAAATTTCAGGTAGCTGAAAATATTCTATGGAACTGTTAGAAAACAGGAAAATGCATCGAAAAATGGTACCAATCATCTTACAGGTTATTGTCTTCTGCTCATGATAGTATAGATTTTGTTCCAAAAGCAATATCCTTCATAGAGTACAGTTGTGAAAAAGACCTAGACATTTTCTAAGATTTCTAAGCAATTAGAGGAAATAGAGCAAAATCCTTTCAAACATTTTGTAGGATCTTCAAGAAGCTATGGCCTGATATTAAAAGCGGCATCTTCCGCCAATGAATACTTGAGTACTTTTTAAATAGAATCTTTCAATTTAACATGGGATTTTCGAGTTCCATCAGTTCACTTAATCACGGCCTTAAGAACGCTCTACATAATTTCAAAGATTAAAATACTAATCAATCAATGTTGTATTTTTTATTCAGTTACCCTTTCATCGTTGCTGAGAGAGAGTCTTCCTATTTTAGTTCTTGTATTTATTTTTAAGTTTGGTTTTTATATTATCCTTTGGATTTTTATCGTTGTTTTTTATTATCATCCTGCGCTGAAGACGGTCAAGCGGAGGTCCTGACCGAAATATTTGCATTATCCTATCCGTTTTTTGTCTTGTTTTTTCACTGGCTGTTATCCTCCTGTCTCTCATCTTTACGATTTTTTCGTTTGGAAATGATGTGAAAAAGATAATGAAAAAGATAAAGAAAAAGAAAAAGGGAATGAAAGAGAAAAAGTTTCTCTGAAAAAGTAAATGAAAAAGATAAAGACAAAGATATGGACAAGATAAGGGAATAGATCCTATGAAAAAGATAAAAAATCCTCCAGAGCCATTGCTGACGCATGAGGGGCCAAATCGACGTTTCAGTTGTTGGGTCTCTTTACAATGACAAGTAGCAACCTCGTCACCCAGATAATGAACTATTATATGCTCTTAATAAAATACCGAACATAAGCATAATAAATAAATAATCAATAAATTGATCATATTTTTTTCCTTTTTTCCATCGATAAGGGCTCCTGGATGTGGAGTTTGAATATTTGGATTTTTTATTCATTAAAGTTTTGTTGTTGTTTCTTTTGTATTTTCGTTCTTTGTTACTGCTTTATTTTTAATTAAAACCATCTTTTGTAAGTGACAAGTGACACCATTTTGGATTGTCGAGCTTTTACTTTTGATAGTATTGAACAAAGAGCTAAAATCAGTAAAATATACCCAAAATCTGAATAAGAACACCAATAATCATATGCTAATACATTATGGGGAAGGTGCTCATGCTTACTATCTTTGAATAAATAAGCCTACCTTGATCCCTAAGCAATATTTAACCAGACCTGTACTGCAGGGGCGTAATTTTCTATGGAGGAGGGGACAACTGCCTGATCCAGACCTCATCCCCCTCCAGATAAAATTTAGTTCATTCAAAAATATTGTAAAAAACTAAGATAAGTATGCCTGATTCATGCATCTAGAGCAACGGTTCAGTTTTCTTTAGTATATATTTGCCTTTGTAGTACTATATAGCTCATTTCTCACTGTCATTTTTGCTTGATTTGGGAAAATTGGCTCCAAATTTGCCTTCCAACCAACCACCCATGCTTTGACGAAATTACTCCACTATTATGTTGGACATTGCTATAAAGCCTCACAATGGATAAGGCCGTGTCTGAGGTTCAAACCTGTGGATTGTAAGGCGCTTATTGAACGGTAACTGGGGAGGGAGGCGTAGCCACCAAAGTGACAAAGTTTTGTGCTGGCCACATGTGGGTTTGCGATGCAACGGTCTATTAATTTTTTAGGATTTCTATTATTAGCTTGTTTAAATTTGAAAACAATCCTAGGACCAGCATTGAACTGATTGAAATGATTATGTTAGGACCAAGATTGCCTGATCTTCACAAAGCTGAAGGTAAGCTTGAAGATCACCTCCAAAATGAGTAATAATCAGACTAGGGTTATACAATATGTCAAGCTATGGAGTGGTTTCTACTTTTCAAGCATTAATATTTACATAATTGTACTTCATATTCTCTTTTCAGGCTCGGATTTGAGTATCAGTGGCAAATCAGACCCTCTTAATTGTAGCTGTTTTGCAAACGGCCTTGGACCTTGTGATTCTTGTTCTTCTTCATATATAATTACGTCTTGTAACGAAAAGCGCTTTTATTGCACCTACTGTGGGCGCACCTTTACTGACGCTTCAAATCTACAGCGCCACATACGCTCTAATCACGCAGCTGGTGTGAGAACACATACTTGCACAGAGTGTGGCAAATAATTTGCTACTGCTTCTGGTTTGAAGCAGCACACCCACATCCACGCCTCTGTCAAGCCTTTTAGGTAAGTTGTTCCATCTGCTAAATAAAGTTCTAAAGAAGTTATACACGAGCTTTGCATGAGGACCAGAAATGTTGCTTAAGGTTGTTAAAATGGAGACTATCCTGTCAAGCACACACATGGAGATTTATTTCGAAAGGTGATTGGGGCTCAAGTTAAGAAAATCACAAAACTGGATAAATCATACGATAATAAATAAAAAAAAATTCATTTTTATTTCCAATTCCAGAATGGTGTGTCCGTGACGCGATATTGTCAACTTTTTCTATTAGTTAAGTTTATTTGAAAAGCAATTACTCAAAATTTACTTTTGCATTCAAAATTATTTTATTTCCTGGTTTGGACTAGATTTTCCAGTTAGCACATTTTATTTGTTGCATGCACGTATGTAAATATATGAGGAGGGCTTCAGACATGAGCCCCAATGAACTGCCCAAGCTTTTATATCTTGAATCATATTTTTACTACACCTTTCTTCTTTTTTATGGGGGGGGGATTCAAGGCCATGTACAGGGGTGGTAAGGGCGTTTGAACCTCCCCCCAAAATGTTTTTACGACACGCAAAAATGTAAAAAATTGATGCTTTTCATAAAAAAAAATTGTAAGCCCCCCTCACCCCTGGAAAAATCCTTTTGCAAACCCCCACGCAAAAATTCCTGGATATGGCCCTGGGGAGATTATACGAAATTATAAGGAGCCCCCTTAAAAAGTACGTTCTTCTCGCAAATGTGACTTATTTTACAATTGAATATCAACTTTAACATTGTATATATATATATATATATATATATATATATATATATATATATATATATATATATATATATACACATATATATATACATATATATATATATATATATATATATATATATATATATATATATATATATATATATATACATCAGAATGTGAGACTTTCCTTTGAAAGTATAGTTGTCTTTAAGAATGAAGAGATTGTTAATGTTTGAATTTTACGGAAGTGAAGTGCTATGGAAATTAAATAATTAGTTTTACTTATTTATTTTGTTGTAATAATGACAAAAATGTGGCACTTTCCATAATTTTGATTTTTTTAAATCTTAGAAATTTGTGGATTTTAGGTATGGATAGACCCAAGATAGGTACAAGGGTGGCAAAAGGTTTTAATGTCCTTGGTGTTTTAATAATTAGTAGAATCTACGGGAATGGACTTCCTTCATCCATTTATTATGAGAATTTGTGAACCCTCAAAAGTGTGGAGTAACTTGATGTATCATTTTCAGTCTTTTGGCCTTTTCTTGCACGGGTAAGGTCGATAAAGCTTTCTGTTCGTTTTGCATTAGTCAATAATGCAAAAACATGAGCTAAAAAACAAAAAAAAATTAAAAATCTCACTGCTTGTTGCAAAACCATGCATTTTTTTCGAAAATTTACTAATGACATCTGGATCTATTTTTATAAGTTTTTCCTACGGTATCCTAAAAAATAAACAATTAGTCTCCTTTTTTAATTAGTTTGGTTTTAAAATTGACGTTATTCCATGAGCAAATAAATTCTTCAGTTATTCCTGTAATTTGGTTTATTTTGTTTTATTTTTTTTCCAAGGTTTAATAGCTCATAATATTGCTCGGAAAGTAAAATATAAAATGACAAATAGTACAAGTATGTCAGTAAATATATCATGCTGGCCGTAATTTTATATCGTTATTTACTGGTGTTAATATTCATTCTAAGAGGTTTCCTAGAATTTATGGTAAATTCAAGTTGCTGAGTCGGGTTTCAAATTCAAAAGTTGATTTTGCCTGATTATTGCAATATATGAGATTAATATTGCTGGGAATAGGGTAGGAAGTCAGGTTAGTTGTAAACTCGGTGTATAAACTGGAACTAAGCAAGGTCGTGTCTTATCTCCGTTTATAGGGAGTATTTTGATCGACTTCGTCCGTCAAAAGAAGTCTCAAATCGCTGTATAATAGTTATTTGAAAAGTAAACGACTTAAATCATAGTGTTCTCCTCTATCGACAAATAAAAGCAAAATCAAGAATACATTCTTTCATTTTAGGTGTGAGGTTTGCCGAAAGGCCTACACACAGTTCTCAAACTTGTGCCGCCATAAACGGATGCACGCAGATTGTCGGACACATCTTCGTTGTGGACGTTGTGGTCAGCCTTGTTCTTTTGCAACAACGCTTGCGAAACATCGACGTTTTTGCCACGCATCGTGTCAGCCTACTACTCCTGCAACTAATATGTATCAGCAAGCCCCAGCTAGTCCTGTCAATGTCCCAACTACTCAACAATCTTTTCCTTCCATGGGTCAGACAGATCCATTATTACGAGCTACATTATACGCAAGGGCTGGATTACCCTTCCCTTTGTTGCCCGTGCAACCTTTGCTATTATCAGGAGACATGGGGATGTCTTATGCGAGCGCTCTGTATTCATCTTCAGCCAAGACTTATTCTATGCAAAGAGAAGAGAAACCGGTGCTTGAAAGCAATTCAGAATCTGAATGGTGCACAGCCGTCAAGCCAAAGAAATTATGGAGACCAGCAGATGATAGCGAAGATTCGAAAACCCCGTCTTTTGAACCAGAAGACCCTCAACCAAAAGAGCAAAAAGAGCAGCCATTAGATCTTAGTAGTTCTTCAGCATCTGAGCTGAAATTCAGTATTTCTGAAACATCTGCCTTCAGTTCCCCAATTCCTAAAATTTCACCTGCACCAAAAGTGCCCTCGCCAGTCTTGCCACCCACTCAGGCTCCATCAAATAATTGGTCATCACTAGGTTCACTTCCTCCTCCTCCTCTTCTACATCCTGCATTGCTCCCTGCAAGGATTACGATGCGACATTCAATTGTACCACCTGCTTTGAATCGTTTTGGTCCTTATCATGCATGGAATACCTTGAGGACACAGCAATATCTTTTAAAAACCCCAAATTACCATGACATTCTGGCTAGTACATCCGCTGCAATTCGTCCAAAACGTCCAAGAAATCGCAATCCCTGCCGGTAAGAAATTTTTGACTCTTATCGATATTTTGCCATTCTGTTAGCTGTCTTGTGTTTTGAGCTGTCATAAAATGTCCAAGTTTATCCACCTGTCACTAATAAAAGTATATTCGGCATTACTGCAATTTTTTTAAAAAGGACAAAATTATGTATATATATATATATATATATATATATATATATATATATATATATATATATATATATATATATCTTTTTGGTGGTTTTGTGTTTTACTAAGCATGTTTGTTACAGCCTTTTGCAATAGTAGATTAATTTACTTTTGTGTTTTAGTTTCTGCGGAAAGCAGATATTTCCTACAAATTTGACGAGGCACTTGCGAACTCACACAGGAGAACAACCGTACAAATGCAAGTTTTGTGAGCGCTCCTTCAGCGTCTCTCACACGTGAGAATAATCCACCACAGGGAGAAACCGTTCAAGTAAGTTTTTGATTTTCTTCTGGGTTAGAACAGTCCACACCTAAGGAGTAACATTGTTAAAATATTGAAGATATCGGCTAATGTAAATTACAATTAAAAGAAAAGTGTATTTTGAAAGAGAAAATTTGAAGTCTTAAGGAGCTTTGATGATGGTGCATAATTGTATTTTATAGTGCTTTTTAGTGCGTTCTTTTTGTTTGCCCATATCGGACCCCTTTTCGGTGCACTGCTTTCCCAGCATTACTTTTCTTTTTATGTATTTCCTTTTTTTGTGGCCTTTTTCTTTCTTTATTAATATTTTTCTAATTTTTAACCCATATATTCGTTACACTCAACAAATACAAACTTAGCTCTTCGTTAGGGACGCGTCATTTTGTTACTCTAACATATGTAGCAAAATACTCTTTTCGCGAGCTATATCGCTTAATAATGTCATTCAAATATAAATTTTGAATTTCTTTTCTTGGGGGAGAGTTAGTATTGGATTTCATCTAAGACGAGTTTATTATTTGAATCTACAGTGATTACATGGTAAATAGTTTAGTGTCATTATTTGTGTATTAAAAAAAAAACATTTTTATATTTATAATAATTATTCTTACTTATTTTTATTTTTGGATTTCAGTGAATGTCAGTGATGAAATTGGTTTGTATGAAGATACATGTTTTCAACAATTTTTTTTCTTTTCTGTAAAATAATTAGCAATAATGTTTTATAGATCCTCCAGATGGAAACAAATTGCAACTATTAAGATTTTAACGTTCACTTTTTCTTCTTGTTGTCACAAAGCCTATTTTTTGGCCTTTCAGTGCAAGTCACAGAAGTGAGTTCATTGCAAAATCACATGTTTTCTAGGGAACACAATACACATGTGGTTTTGCGTGGAATTAAATTGAACTATAAAATCATCATTGAAGTCGAAATTATATTCGCAATTTGTTTCTATTTATCTCTATTTTTAGAAGATATCCTTTTGTACGTATTTAAGAGGGAATCAAGTGCTTTGGCACTATAACTGAAAACAATGTAAGAAGTAGTGTAAAATTACACTACTTAACTTTACTTAATTCATATTACTTAACTTACATTACTCAATAATGATTGATTGACATATATTCTTTACTTTTATTTGCTTTGAAACTGTTACCCATTGTTTGGATTCCCTGGCACGCAGGGGCTGGTGAAGGGGGACGGTGGTTATATGCTCTCTACATTTTTTATGGCCCAATAATTCGGAAAAAACTTCAAATTTAACCATGGGATTCCAAAGAGTTGATTGGCCTGCAAACTGCCATTTCACAATCAAATAACAAACAAACCAAGTAGTTAAATATAAGCAAAACTTTAGCTTGAATAAGCAAAACGGGACTTACGTATTATACCGACCACACTTTGTTCTTGATGTGTAAAATCGGTTTATTTGTGTGCACTCAGAGATAATCAGCTTAGCCTGAATGAGATAAACTACTATTTGAGATATACCTAATCTAACCAACTTTACATATTAAACTGGTATATTTTAATTGAATATTTAATTTGTAGAGTTGGTTCGGTATTCAATATAATGTGTTTTTCACGGCCTGCATTTCGTGATTCTCTGTTGGCCAAAAAGACTTACCTTTGAGTGAGGGCCAAGCCACACTAATGCATCCAAGTGGATTCCAATCCAGCCTGCGTGAAGTCGGCCCACCTGCCTTTCCTGCGCAGCACTAAACAGTGCAGGTTAACTCACAGGACTTACAAACTGTCAAATTCACAATAAAAAAAAATCAACTTCAAGAACTTCAGTTTAAACACAATTGATCTTTCTCTTTACAAATAACACAGATGCAAATTGAAAATTACCCGCCCGATACGAGATGCACACATATGATATAACATAATTGCAAGTCAAAAATTCCCCGCTCAATGCGAGCGTTGAATTGGAAAGGAATAACCAAAGTTAATTAATTAAGTATGATAAAGCTGTTGGTCCCCAAATATTAAAATATGAACAATTAGATTTTCAAGCTATACGTTTTTGACTAATTTTCGCTGATATTTCACCCTTGTTTGGTTTATTATTTGGCACCCGCTACCACAAAAAACTGGATATGGAGATCAATTGGATTAGAAGTCGAAAAGGTACTCCTCTGTTAAATGGAACACAATCAGTTGATTTTTGAAGATTTTCAGGGGGAAGCTACACATTTTTGACTCATTTTTTTCTGATTTTTCACCCTTGTTTTGTTTATTATTCGGCACCTGCTATCACCAAAAACTGGATATGGAGATCACTTCGATTATAAGTCGAAAAGGTACTCTTCTGTTAAACGGAACACACTTTAAAATTAAGCAGTCTAAGATCTGACATAACCAGTTTGAGTCAGTCATGATTAATTATTTTGAGTGAAAAAACTACAATGTATGTATATTTTAATTAGATATTTAATATTTAGAGGTGATTTGGGGCAAGGTTAGCCAAGGTACTTAAATTAATTTGTTCTGTACGGCCTACTTTCCATAATTATATGTCCTAGTTTCTATAATTTTGTTTCTAAGCATTATGGTATCATGAATTGTTGGTATATTCTATTAGGATTAACCTAACTTCACTTTTTGGGTGTAGCACGTTTAACATAGAAGTACCGTTGAGTTTCCCAATTACAATAGTTTTTAAGACAAACACGTTGGATAAGCTTTCATTTAACCAATTCAATCAATGCAATTTCGTCTTCACTATCCTTGGTAATCTAGCTTTTCAAAGCAAGACGAGTAAAACTACATTTTCTTAATGATTTTTTCATGCAAATAGATGACCTTTTGCGGGGCAAAATAAAGAAGACTTTTTGGTTAACTCGCAACTATGACTCCACAAATATGATTTGTACATTCATGTCAAGATTACCTCACATTTGTTAGCAGTAGTGTCTCTTCTTTATATGTCAACTTTTTTTGTCTAAATCTTTATGACAAGTTAAACAATTAAAAGGACCCTGATCAGCTCGTTGCATAGTTACATTAATGTTAAATTCGGTCAGGGACGTACACGTGGGCGGGGATTCAAAGCCCAGGTCCCCAAAACCGTAAAATTTTCCGAATTTCTTGCGCTTCTTCGTCAAAATATAGAATAAAGTAAGAAATTATTAATGCTCTCACCGTGGCATCCAATTTCAGGGAGGTAGAAATATTTGTATCTATCGATTGTTATTATTAGACATTATTATTTTATCAGAAAAATTGTCTAAAAATTATAGGTTTCTGGAGGGTTTTTGACAAAAATAAATGTATTGGCTCGGGATGAGGACTTTCTGTCTTTTGTAGGCACCAAGAATTTTTGTTTTCTGACATCACGATTATAGTCTATACACGCTAGGAAATCACAAGGCATTTACTGAAAGGGGACGATGGCTTTGAAAAACAGAGGAAAGAAGGAATAAAAATATTAATCGTTTATAAGCTTTAAGAGCTGTTGAGGGGGGGGGGCGTTGGAAATCATATGATTTTGAAAGACCTAGCAACAGTATTGCCCTTACCCCCTGTTGTATATATATCCAATCTACACTAATCTTATCTGACCAACTAGGGGAATAAGTGAGATATTGAGGCCAGGTGATGATCTTCTGTGAAAGGAAATGATATTGCTCTGTTACAGGGATGCCAGTTAACAAAAAGAAGGGAGGATAAGGAATCTTTTTATTGAAGATTAAAAAAACCATATCTTTCAAGTCTAAGGCTGAACGACTGTTTTTCAATGAAAATCGAAATATGTGTTTTTAAACATCGAAGGGGGAAGGGGGTGACAATTGAATATATGGGGACCAACAGGTACCCTTGATTTCTTAAATTAGTTTGACCAAACGTAGGATAAATGGAAGGAATTACTTTGACCAACAGTTTCAAAATTTGAATCATATCTCTATAGCTTTCTAAAAAAAAAAAAAAAAAAAAAAAAAAATGAAATTTCGGGTTGGTGCGCTGGGTTGAAAATTCTTTGTCCAAGTGGTACGGGTTCGATCCCTGGCGTGAACAGTTATTTGGTTTGGGACGGGGGTCAGTGGTGTCACTCTGTAAGCTCAACCAGAGTCGACCATCTCTAAATGGATACCTGGAGAAATCTGGGAAAGACAATCAGGAAGGGTGTATGAAAGCATAGCATGCACAGGGGAATATTCCCGAATCCCCCATCGTACTTCCTGGCTGAAGGGCCAGAAGCGAAATCAGCACCGCCGGTTTGGACCATAAGGGTCTAGTGCTGGCATACTTACTTACTATACTTACTTTGTTCTTGGGGATACTTTTTTTATTCGTCTCACCACCAAGTAAATTATTTTGTAGGCGTCTGCTTCTCTCCTAGTAACATATTTCCGAAAATAGATTCAACTGTACTTACCTTGATTTGTTTGATTTTAGGTGTCATTTATGTGACAGGTGTTTTGGCCAACAAATCAATCTGGATCGACATCTTCAAAAATATGAATCTGGCACCGTGGATGATGTAACACCAACAAGCAGCCGTCGTAGCAGTCACGGCAATGATGTAACGAGCACCGCTGATTTTATTGGTGGCAATGTGAACCAGCAAGAAACAGTTGATGAAAGTGATATTGAGTCTGATGTGTCTGTTGACTCTAGTGATGAAAATGAGATTCAAATTTCTGTAACTGATCCATAGTATTTTTGAAAATTATGTCTGATGCAGTAACAACAATTGACAAGTAGAACCATTGGGATTTTTTTCTGTAAGACAGTGGAACTCCAAACTTTGGATGAATATTTCGACCCTATGTCGGAGGGCTGTCCTCAGTATAACACAAATGAAAATACAAAAGAAACTTGCATCGAGTTCTGGTTGAATTTCGTTGAAGTGAGGATGCTAGGATTGTTTTATTTTTTTTAGTTTTAATGGTAGCATTTTATTCTAAGTTTCTTTTTCATTTTCATTTATGTTATGCTGAGGACGGTCCATGGTCATAGGGTCGAAAATTCATTTTAGAGTTTGAAGTTCAATTGACATACGGGAAAAAATTCCCTGTTGTTCTACTTGTTATGAAAGGTAGTAGTCTTATTGGCTATTTACATCTGGTGCAATTATTTTTTTTTCTTTTAATTGTTCGCGCTTTTGAAGTTTGATTTTCTTTTGTTTGTTTGTGTGTAGCTTCCGGAAATAATAAAGTTGTTTTATTTTAACATTCCAATATATTCAAGATTAGGCTACCTGGAATAAACGCGAGTTTAAAGTTACAACTCTATATATTAGTTAAGGCTAATTTCATTACCTAAAAAGTAATAAAACTTACCAATGACATGATTGATGTTAGAATATTTGTGTAAAAATACTACATATAAAAAGAATTGATGAGGCCAGGAGAAAAGATACAAAGACAGAGAAACAGAAGAACTACTCTTAAGAAAATATCGTGGCTCAAGAACTTCTCGTTATTTCTGATTGCTTAAATTTTTGCACATAAGAACCAATCAGGTACAATCTAATTTCGTGTTCTTTGACTGGCTTTAAATTCAATTAGTTCATCCTTTAAAAAGGCGGGGCTATTTGTTTCTCAGAGCTTCCCCTGTCCCGTCCTTCCCCTGTCTTTGAAGAGAGCTCTGCACTTCTCAGGACCCAGTCATACTGCCGTAGTAAGGTATATCTTTTTCAACCTCTGTATTTCGAAGCCAATCCTCTGTTGAAGGACGTGGCCAAAGTACGTCTATTTCCTACGTTTTAAAACATCAGTAGCTAATGGTTGCCTGTGAACTTCTATAGTGTACAACTTTTCTTATTTTCCAGCTTCTTATTTTCTTCAGTAATAGGAAAACTATTATTCGGGAATACGTTTTGGAACCATCTGAGTTGATCTAAATTATACTGGCCATATCCTTCTATTCTATATACATACCTTTTCTGCGAGCTCTTATGAAATCTCTCTGAAGCATTCCAGATTTCATTTCAGTCTTTTAAGTTGAATTTGTTATCTCTATCTCTTTATCTATGCCACTAGTTGAATTTTTTTGGAAATGAAGTACCAAGGCTCGTAAGTAGGATCATTTTGGAAGGGTGGGGAGATAAAAATCGAATAAGATGTGGCAAAAAAAATTGAAAAAATTACGTTACCATTTTCCTCGGTTGCTATTAAGTAATGTAGAAAGTAATGTAAAAAATTAATTAATTAATTAATATTAAGTAATGTAAAAAATTACGTTACAATTTTCCTAGGTTGGTATTAAGTAATGTAGAAAGCCTGAATTTGAAAAACTTAGTGAGCTTGAAATTACGGCAAATAAGCAAGCATCAGATTTAATTTGTATAATCGAGGTCCCCAAACCTGGATACTCTGAAGATGGCTTGTTTTAATGAGTTTATTAAACTTCGCCCACATGGTGCTCTTCGCCCACAAAATGAAGCTGATCTTCGAAGAGAGGCAGAAAAGGATGAATCCATTTCAGAATAAAAAAAAAATTAATAATTATAGTTATTAATAATTGTTTCAATAGAATAACTACATATATCACATTTTTCTGGGAGAGTAATTTACTAAAACGAAAACAAGCAAAACACTCAGTTCTTTCTTTAAAACGTTCATACGTTTAACCAGTTCAAAACGTTCAGTAACCAAAACGTTCAATGTTACAGGAACATTCGTCTCTGCAACTAATATTATAGGAATTCCTTTAACCCCTTTCTTCACACTTCTGCTCTTTGCTTTACTCTTGTTATGTGAAGTAATCCCTTCTATAAATTTAGAATTTCTTTTAATCTTCGGTTATGACCTCCTCCCAACCCTATAAAGCCAGTTTTATGAATACAGGAATATTAGAGATGACGAGGATTGTCTCAGGATTAGCCCACTTGAGGCTAACAAAGCTTCAGAGCAATCCTGTTTACCACCTTACACCTTTAAAAACCTCTTATTGCGCCAAACTCTTTCAAATCCCTCCAAAATCTGATTATTTTTTATTGAATCTTTCCACTATGGTCTAAACGACCGATTTCTTCCCATTTCGGGTAGTTTAATGAACTTGCATTAAGGCCGTGATTAAGTGAACTTGAAAACATCGAGCTTCAAAATTGAAGTTAGGTTAGCCTTCTGTCTTTTAATTCTCTAGAGACTGTTGATTGTCAAAACTTCAAATAGCACCAATTATCAAGTCTTGTGAGAGGTTTTGATAGACAGCTTCCTTTGGTGAGATAGTAATATATTTGGCTGCGTCTTGCAAAGCTTGGTTACCGACCAACGGAGAAGAGAAAATGAGCAAAAGAGCACTATCATTCTCAAATACAAAATGCCCATGTATATGAAACTGTGACGGCATGCATAGAGCGCATTTTAAAATTTATTGTTTTTTCCACTTTTTTTTTCTATGGATAGGCTATTTAAAATACCTCAGTTGATTAATTCGAAACTAAACACCAAACTTAGTTGAAAGCTTTCTTCGAGGATTCTTAGAAAACCAAAGTTTTTTAAGAATTAAATTGAAAAAAAATTAACTGAAAGTAAGCAGTGACAATAAAACTTAAAACGAACAGAAATTACTTCGTATATGAAAGGGACTGCTTCCTCATGAACGCCCCGCTCTTTACGCTATAGTTTTTTACTGTTTTAAAATAGAGTTAAGAGAAAGAGTCGGACTTTGGCGTGAAGAGCGGGGCGTTGATGAGGAAGCAGCCCTTTTCATTTTTGAAGTAATTTCTGTTCGTTTTATGTTTTAATGTCACTCATTACTTTAAGTTAAAAAAACACTTGTTTTTATTAAATTTAATAATGAACAAAAGCCTACCACGTCACTGTGGTGGAGACCGCCAGCAAAGCAGCTACGACACAGTAAATATTAAAAAGAAGAATTATTCCTAAGACAATTTGAGTGAGAAATATATTCAAATAGCAACAAAGTCAATCAAAAACCAACGTAGCGTAGCCTGAAATTAGCTTTTATATAGTGCATCTCCTTGTATATGAATTTTATGCGAAGCCCAGAAAACGACAAGGATATACAATATAATTTAGATAAGTTATTGTAAGGATTAGAGCTCTGACCGTGTGTGGCATTGTGTCACTAGCGCCACAACTTATTTCCGCTAGAGTATGGTATTGTAGACGAACAGTCTCAAGGGCTCTACTCTTCCACATTGATATTTACACCAGAGTGAGGGTATACCATGTGTGCTACTTGTGGAGAGAAGTAAGGGCCGAACTATTTGGCTAGAATTACCAAGACTTTGTCACCAGTAACAAATATACCCTTGAAGGGGGACGGCTCCTCCGGTGGATACTACAATGACAATTCTTTCTTAACCTCACAAGGGTTCGTGGAAAAATAATACCATACAGTAGTGGAGATTAACATACTTTTACTTCCAATTTTCACTCCAAAAATCAATCTATTATCATATCTGATCATAAACTTGAACTAACATAATAATTATATATCTACATAAAACGCACAATTCCCTCTGATTTCACCTGTGTAAACACGGGCCAATCAAACGTATCCAACCCAAAACTTCAACTTATCGGGTCCAAAAATTAAGAAATAATGACCCAGGATTTAGCAGGCCCAACTGAGAACTCAATACAGAATTGACATACAGAGCCAACTTACTTTTCCTACAAAACTATGGCCTTGACAACGAGATTTTCAATTTACAATTAAGATTATATAGAAGTTATATCTAGGCAAAAATGAAAAAGGACAGTTATCAAATTAAATTTTTCTGATTTTCATATAACACAAAACCTTTGGGAGAAAAGTGGGCATCAATCTGCCGTTCAAGGGGACAACTAATCAACCATTCAAGAAAGAAAGGTTGAACGTGCTATGGCACGTTATGCAGATTCAAGATGACAGATTGCCAAAAATTGTCCTTTTCGGCCAATCATCAAAGGCCAAACAGAAATTATGTCAACTTCGGTTGATATGGGGTGATGCCTTAACAAAAGATCAGAGGGAAATTGGAAGTCTCCTGGATGGTGCAAAGAGGGAGGCTTTGAATGGGCTGGTATGGAAGAGGAGCATTCGTTGCTGTGTTTGCCTTAAGTAGCTTTGTGTTTCGGTTAGTTGTTAGTAGTGGAAGTAGTAGTATATACAGTGGTAAAGGCATGTTCACAAAATGGGGTCTTTTAGCTCCGTGTCAGTCAACCCCAAATATCAGGGTTTTCCTTATTATTTCCTATTTATCTAAATAATTTACATAATTTGAACAATTTTCTCAATTGGACAATGTTGTACCTCACTTCACCTAATGGTAGATGATCAGGATGATCATGAAAAAATCAGTGAGTAATTATCTTAGACATATTTGATTGATTTTTTGCTTCTTGTTTCTCCAGCTCAGTCTTTATTTTTTTTTTCTCTAGCAGTTCAATCTACCGAATGAAACATGCTTACTTACTAAAAAATTGATTTTTATTCTAATATTGCAAGCTTGTGTTTCAATTTTTCTGATGTGTAATTGTTTGTGTAGTTGTTACCCTTATTTGCATTACCCAATTAGCACTTTGATCGTTTTTACTGGATTCTAGAACTTGATTTAGCCTATTCCTGTACATTTGCTTTTAAAAAGCTCTTAATATTTTTGTGCAGTTCAACGTTTAGAGTTAACCGTTTTTCATTTTTGTGATTACCAGCCATCCGCTATTAGTTCTTCTTTTAAAAAAATCGTATCAATGGCAACCAAAGGTAAAAATTCAGAGAGCAGATTTATAGGAGCCAAATGTGATTCCGAAAATAAAAACGGAATTTTGACGATCAATTTTTTCAAAGTTGACAAAGGGGAGATTTTTTCTTCCCTTTGTCAACTTTCCTTGTATGAATATAATTGTCAACTTTCCTTGTAAAAATATATTTCCTTGTGGTATATATTCTTAAGTAGTATTTTTACGCATACATTTTAATTTTTTACATATACATACCACTTTGAAACATACAAAAAAATAATTTGCAAACTTTAGGAGTTTAAAAAGGATTTTGAGCTTCAGTATAAATTTTAACATGAGTTTAGATACTTAAAATAAAGAAAAACAAAATTGTCTATTCACTTTGAATAGACAATTTATTTATTTGAAATATTTGAAATATTTTGACAATTTATTTGACAATTCTTTATTTAAAATTTTTATTGATTGATTTTATACTTGGGTATATATGTTATCTGTTATAGTGCGTTATGATGTCTATTATAGTGTGTTATTTATTACCCAAGTCATACTTGGGTATAATAAATGCCCAAGAAAATATCTGTAACATAGTCCATTTTCAATGTCAGCTAGATGTAGATCCATGTCCGAATGTCCTCGGAAGTGTTCCACGTTCGGGAAGAAAAAGAGACATTGTTATTGACGAGGCAAATGTCGGTTTTATTTATTCGTAGGTTTTTCATTTTTCCATTTCCTGCTCATATTTCATACGTACCTGAGTATCGACCTCATGTGAAGATGATAGAAAATACTCCACCGCTTAACACAGTTATGTTGCAATTCCAACTGGGTTATTTGAAACGCAAATAAATATAATTTTTTCCGTTGCTTTCCCATTTGGAATTTATTGTATCTCATAATGAAAGGTCACAGTCAGATTTTTACGCAGCCTTACGGGGAAAGATAAGATGGATGTAGTACCCTAGAAGAAGAGCTCCAGCGTAAAAATGAAAAGGTATTAATTTTTAAGAGAAATTTAATAGTTTAGACCATGTGGTTTAATTGACTGTTGTCGAGCCAACTATGGTTCAGAGCGTTTTCCCCATTTGTCGGAAATTTTCCCGAAAATTCACCTCCCCTCCCCTAATGGATAGTTTTTCCTGCGGAAAAATCCGCTACGAGTGTCCCCTGCGGATCGTTTAAACAATGATCGTTTAATCCGCGTTGAAACGTTTAAATAAGCACCCATCTCCACCTAGCAGGACCTGATGAACTCATAAAATTAGCTAACAAAAAAAATTCTAAAAGGGACTATTAACTTAATTTGTTTATCTTTATTTATTTTTGCTTTTCTTTGGGTGAAAGCTAAAAGAGGCACTTTTACCAAATAAACACAACAGGTAAGACTATGTTCATTTTTTTTAACCAGACGACTAAAAACCTATTTCAACTAATTCAAATCTATTTTATATACTTAAATGGTCTCTCTGTTGCTAGAGCTAAATAACAAAAAGCTAAGTTAACAAGTATGTCATACGGTGTTATTTATATTCTTGTGCAATATGAAATCAAATTAAAGAAGGTTCTGCGCTTCGAAAAACAAACGTGTTTTGGAAGCAATGAAGGTAAAAAGGTCATGTGTTTAACAGCAACTTCTTAAAAATATTTCTGAGAGTCAAACAACAAAACCACCAAAATTTGATGACATTGCTTCTAGATGGGGGCATAAAAAAAATTGTATGTTGACAAATGACCTGGATAGCACAGGTATCAATTTCCTGATCCTCAACCTTCGACCGGGATTATAATGCATGGTAGGGGGAAAATCACCCGACGCTTCTTGTATTTGTTCACTTGTTTTCGACAGTGGCTCAATATTTTTCCGAGAAAATTGGTACCCTTGGATTTTCTGACCTAAAAAACATCTATGTAGGTCAAAAGCTTGAGAAAACGTGTTAAAAGCTTTCATTTAGGAAAAAAAAATTTATGTGAGTAATGTCAAATTGATGAACACATTTCTAGAATATACAAACATCTTTTTTGCCTCAGTCGTGGTCTATTATGCAGGCAAAATTATTCAAGAATCACATGATTGACAGGGAAATTCTATTATTCACGTCATAATTATAAGTACATTTCAAGAAAATAAATTTCATTTCCCCCCCCCTCTCTCCCCCCAGGAGTGAAAGTTTTCGAAACCCACCATAAATGTAAAATTGAAATAAAAAAATAAATCAAATATATCACGATTGTCAGTATTCTAAAAGTAACAAGGGCAGTTGAAATTAAATCTGGTGTTTCTTATTCAATCTGGTGTAATTTCTTTACTCATTTGTTTGCGACGACTTCGCACCTTCTACACAATATCTACTAATATCTACCAGATGCGGCAAATCAAAACCTACCCAGCTAATGTTGGCCATAGGACTGCTAATTTTTTAAATGCAGTGTGGAAGGAAGTTATCTTCTAATTTGATATTTCTACGCTGCCTTCCAGCTGGTCGCATCCATACTCGTTGATTCCTACTTGCCACGAGTATATAACCTTTCATTTCTCTTTCTGTTTAATTTTCAAAGGATTTAAAAAAAATGGTAAAGGCAGCCTATAGCAAAAAAGTTTTAAAGTATTAAAAAGCTATAGTTCTTGTTTTTGAAGACGAAAATATAATGGGCTGGATGTCCAATATAGTGAGGGATGATAATAACCTGACTCTAAAACATGACTGGCTTAGACAAAGTGACCGCTTAAAATACCATATAAAATTTTTTACTGATGGCTCAAAGTCGGATAAGGCACTTAGAATGAATTGCAGTCTCAATGTCTATATTATAACGACAAGAAGAACCCCTTAATTTTGAGATAAAATTACTCAATTTTGAGCTCAAACCGGTCCATTTTTTTGGTTTTTCATCGTAAGCAATTTTTTTTTCAATAATATCACCAGTTTCCACTCGTACGCGTTACCCATACTCTTTGGAAGAAACAATTCAAATACTCACTACTAAGACATAGCTCCCACCATAACAAGGCAATTCACTCCTTTACTGATGTTCTGTACTTACATCCTCGACTGAAGAGGATTTTGAAAAACTGTGTACACATTATCTGTGTGCAAGCCCCACACAAGCTGGATATCCCTGATTGGCAGATTAGGCCTACCCAGCATTGGAGGTGAAATATAGGGGGATCAAACAATCCTTTTGATTAGAAAAGGGCGATTATTTGATTAAACAAGCCTTCGAAAAATTGGAAGAACATGTCTACCTTCTAAGATGCAACAGAGGCTGGTTGTATAATCACAAATCCATTGATTGTAAAGGATTAGCTCGTTGTCCATGTTGAACAGGAAAACATGTATATTAGTCGTGTATGTCTTCTAGGCCATCTTGACGCCCCTGACAATCATAAGGAGATAAAGGTACCATCAATTCCCTGTTTGACACAAATAACTGCCCTATCCACCATTCCTTATATGACAAATTAATTGTCATATCGCAAAAAGCAAACAATTTAATGAAAAGTACCATTAACTTTTTCATGAACCATTTTGAGACAAGTTGTGATTTTGAGTTCCTGCAACTCAACAAATTCCATCAAATCAACTGGCAATGTGCATATAGTCCAAGGGTAACACTGGATAAGACCTTAGATGATCGTAAACTAGATGTGGCACTTCTACAAGAGGCCTATGCAAATACATCTGGAATAATATCATCAAATTATAATAATTTTTCGAATTTTGATCCTGATAAGAGGTTTCACAGTAAAGAAATATTGGTTAAAAGTGGTATAAAAGCTAATAAACATCATAAAGTTTCTGGTAATGAGTTGCTTACGCTGACTCTGTACATCAAGTGTCGCACGATCACTGTGTTCTCTTTATATTGGCTTCCACAAGCGAGTTTCTTTCCTTGCCAGTTAACAATGGTATGTCAAAAGGATGTCTACAGGAGTCAATAGTTGTCTAATACCCTAGACAATGTGAAAAATACATCTTCTTATGTTGTACGGGATGAATTTCATGCTAGAAGCCAATTTTAAGACCGAAAGATGACTACAGATGCTCATAGTAACAAATTTTAAGATTTTCTAGCTAGCAAAAATCAGGTAGATTGTATTACCCAGATAAAAGTACATATGACTTAAGTGGCAACACAAGTCCAGAAGTTAACGAAGTTAGTTCTTCCTCACTTTCATTTGTTGAAGAATTGGATGTCTCTTCTGACAAAGTATCCAATATCTTCTGGCAATGGTTTTTTCTTGTTCAAGTTAAAGTTCAAAATAGATTTTCATATTTATAGCAATCATATTTAGTGTAAATTTGATTGTATAAATGCGATGTTGGATAATTTTACTTCAGTTCTTTTGATTGGTATAGTGTTTATACTAAAACATTTCTTACAACAAGTATTGACTTTTCTTTAGATAATCTTACGAATTTAATAAAATAAGCAATATTAGAATCAACAGCTATATAAACTAATGACCCTTACTCTAAAACGGCGGTGTGATTGCGGAATAAAATTTGATCTGCCAAACGGAAAGCTTAGAGACATACCTCATAAATTCAAAAATATTGAGATCATCGGAAAGTGACAAAAACATGAAGTATGGAAGAAACGGATATAAGAAATCAAAAGCAAAACAGAATGGCTGGAAGAACTTTGGTGAGAAGAGGGGAGGTTCAGACCCATTGAATACTATTCGTAAAATTATAAAGTTTGTTAAACCTACAATTAGACCTAATCACATCACTAAAGACGAGGGTTTAATAAGAACATCAACTAAAGGAGCAGACAAAGTAATTTTATATAAGAGGTTGGGTAAAGTGGTAATGTTATAAATTGTGATACCAAATATTAAAGAAACGCAAGGACTGTAGTTACATGTATCCAGACAATGGGCAACAACGATGAAATTATCATCATGGATGAAGAGTTAAATGAACTGTTAAATATTATTCGACCTCTAATGTGTTTTGCTTAATTGACAGAACAAGAGTTAACTTTTCAAAATATTTAAACTATAACTAACAAAAAACGTTGTTGACTCGTAAACAAAGAAATATCTGTTGAAACTCCATTTCTACTATAATTATCAGCCAAAAAGTATAAAATTTTCATGGCATAAGCTTGTCATTCAAAATTCTCCATGTAAATGATATGCAAATGAAAGCCACAATCTGGGAAAGACTAGCGAAATAAAAGTTACAAGGCATGAATGTACATAGACAAGAAAACATCGCATAAAGCAAGTAATACTACATTGAAATATTGAACACTTATTATTTTTATAAGGTTTTGTTTTAATTTTCGTATGATATTGATGTGAAAATGGTGATGGAAAAAATATAAAAAAAAAACAACCATCATACGGTGAAAAATGGCTTTTGGGCCAAAATAGTAAATTTTTCTTAATGACATTTTGAATTGTTTAATGGTAATTTATTTTCGATATGACAAACTTGGCCTTCTCTGCTAGCCAGCCTACTTGTTAAAACAAAACTAGCAAGTACAAAAAATTGCGTAAAAATCTTCTGTAATTATTTTTCAATTCCCAGATCTATGCATAATCAATTTGCAAATGTCTGACCTCTGCGATGCAGACCTCTCTTGCCATGTCTTATCTCTTTAAATAATCAATACTAGTGAACATATTCATCAATTTTGCTCGAAAATGGTCTGGCCCTAGGAAACAAACTAGATAGATACTGAGTTCCATATAACCAGTTAAGACTTTAAATACGTCATTTCCATCTCAGGACGGGATCTATCGTTTTTAGTATCAAAGACACGTGCAAAATTGTATAACAATCATACTTAGGCGTTAAATATTATGTGTAATAATTCTATTGACAAATGGCGTTTTTAGCAGTTTCATAATACCTAGGGGACAACAAATAAATATACAATAGCATAGAAAACAACAATTACAACAAGTCGAAAACGAAGGTGAAGAACAAAGAAATATACGGTTAAAAGATAAGTGGCAGCAAAAATTACAACGAATCAAAACGGCAATGAAGAACAAAGAAATGTGCAGCCACAAGATATGCAACGAAGATCAGAAAGATTCGAAAATGCTATTGAAAAGCAATGAATGCGTTTTATGTAGTTTTAAATCACCTGGAGGACAAAAACAAAAATTAGCAATTGTTCAAAGTAAACAAACTAAACAATTAAATGAAACCAGGTCAAGAGAACGACCTGAGAATTATAAATCACAGGGGGCGGGATGATGGTTGGATAGCATGGACCATAAAAAGTGAAAACTAATCCAAGCAGTTAAGGCAAGTGACATTGAAAAAATGCCTAATGTAATGACAAAAGAATATGAAGAACAAATCAAAAAGTAGTTAGAGTACTTAATAAAATGACAGTTACAACAAGTTAAAAAAAAATTGTAGAAGATTCCGAACTATACCAGATAATTTGAATAGAAAAATGCGTGGTTAAAAGATAAGCGGTTCTGAGCGAGATCAGAACGTGACAAAAAAAACTTGAAGAACAAAGAATTTTGCCGTTAAAAGACGTGCTAAGTGAGAATCAGAACGAGTCAAACTGAAAGTGAAGAAGGAAGAAATATAACTTTTCAACAACGCCATCTTAATCTTTGACACCAACAAGGTATGAAATAAAACCCACTGTAAACCTACAAAGATGCAGTAAACTACACAAGTTTAAATTACAGCCCATTGGGGCTTTTCAACGTTCTATGTATTCGCAGTGGAGTCCTCCATTTTCTCGGGAAAACAGTGGCCAACAAAGATAATTCATTGGGAAGACATTTGAACTCATGATTTATTATGAAATCAAGACCCACCCCCATAGCACATTATAACAGATGGTTTCTAACCTAATCAAATATAAACTAAAATATTTAATTAAAGTATACCTACCATTTAGTGTATATACACTCTCTCACGCTAGACAGAAAGAAACTGCAGAGAAAAGCCAGTTATGTCAAACCAGGGATTTGAGTGTTGGGGTTATAAGAGATGAGTTGCTAGAATTTTTGATGCTCCCTATAAGTTAAACTTGAATTTGACTTTGGTTATTAAGTATGTCTCATTTATTTAAGAGCACTAAAATGGGACTTTTATTCACTTTTCATTGGGTGATGATTCTAACTTTTTACCTGACAACACCTCAGCGAAATATCCTGACAACACCTACCTTCACGCTACCAAAACCTTATTGGATCCTTCTGCCGATTGAAAACTCTCTCGAAGTAGGCTCAATTATTTTGAAAGTGAAGGGTATTGACCAAGAAGATCTGGTGAATTTGAATGGTGGAGCAGGTGATTTCAAAATCAACGGACCTGTGAAGGACAAAATTGTTTTCTGAGGAAGTGCTATTTAAGTTCTATAAGGGCTTATAATTTTAACTTGACGGTTTGTAAATTGTCTGTTACTTTCAAGGTTTTATTTTTTTAAATCCCTTTTTTGTTTTTTGTTTACCAGAAACGAAGATCCAAACCAGCATACCATTGATACTTTAGAACAGTGCATATCAATGCTTTTAGAGCAATTGACTACTTCACAACAAACAGCTCTTACGTCAATAAGCCGAGGGAGCGAGGAACCCATTGCAGCCAGGAAATCAATTCATAATTCTCAAGGAGAGCCAACTATTTAAACTCTTACATTTATACAAGGTTGCCGATTTGGAGGGTAAATTGTCAGACCAACATAGATTCAATATTTGACTAAGTTCTGCTAATTGAACTGCCTGCCTAGTTTCGCAACGCTGCCTTGCAAGTTTTGCAAGCTAGTATTGAAAAGCTAGCGAGAATTTTTCAGTGCACAGTAAAAATCATTAACATATGTTGAAAACATGGTAGTTTGTATAAAAAATTATAATCTTATATTCGTAGATTTAGGTTTATTTGTTGGCAATAAACCTAAATTAACAATTTTTAAAAGACAGTTTTTTTGACAATAAGTAAAATGGTAATCATTAAATTAGTTATTTCATATTGTCCTTCAGCAAAAACTGAAGCCGGTGAGTGAATACAGCTTAATAATCACGGCTCCTGGACCGGCATGTTCTGATATAAAATTATAAGAATCTACAAAAAAAAATTCAATGTATAAAAAGTCGTATAAGTTATTAAGGAGAAGATTTTATGTTAATCTATAAGCTTTAGTAATAAACAAATAGATGATATTAATTTATCTGGGATTTTAAACCCGTGGGTAATTAATTGGCTTGGTCTTTTATTGGACGCCACTTCCTGTCTAAGAGTTCAAACAAATTCGACACTTGACCTCATGATTTATTATGAAATCAAGGACCCCCCCCCATAGCGCATTATAAAAGATGGTTTCTAACCTAATCAAAATATTAACTAAAATATTTAATTAAAGTATACCTACCGTTTGGTTTATACACATTCTCTCACGCTAGGCAGAAAGAAACTGCAGAGAAAAGCTAGTTTTGTCAGACCAAGGATTTGAGTGTTGGAGTTATAAAAGATAAGTGCCTAGAGTTTTTGATGTTCCCTATAAGTTAAACTTGAATTTGACTTTGGTTATTTGACTTCTGGACCGGTATGTTCTAATATAAAATTATAAGAATCTACAAAAAAATTCAATATATAAAAAGTCATATAATTTCGTTATTGAGGAGAAGATTTTATGTTAATCTATAAGCTTTAGTAATAAACAAATAAAGGATATTAATTTATCTGGGATTTTAAACCCATGGGTAATTAATTGGCTTGGTCTTTTATTGGACGTCACTTCCTGTCTAAGAGTTCAAACAAATTCGACCTTTGAACTCATAATTTATTATGAAATCAAGCCCCCCCCCCCATAGCGCATTATAATAGATGGTTTCTAACCTAATCAAAATATTAAGTAAAATATTTAATTAAAGTATACCTACCATTTGGTTTATACACACTTTCTCACGCTAGGCAAAAAGAAACTGCAGAGAAAAGCCAGTTTTGTCAGACCAAGGATTTGAGTGTTGGGGTTATAAGAGATAAGTGCCTAGAATTTTTAATGTTGCCTATAAGTTAATTAATGTTAATTAATTAAGCTAATTAATGTTAGGCCTATAATGTTAATTAATTGGCTTGGCCTTTTATTGAACGTCTCTTCCTGTTTAAGAGTTCAAATAAATTCGAATTTTGAACTCATGATTTACGTTAGCTTCATTGAACGCAAGCAATGATGAAACCATCAATAATCTTAGTACCTTCAGATTCAAAACCACTGGAAAAATTTTTCAGAAAATAAAAGTTAGAGGGAAGTCAATCGTAAATCCTTGAATATGATTTTTAACCATCTTCACATGGCTGAATATGCTTTTAAAACCCCGGTGAAGCTGCCAAAGATAACATTGCACATTCATTAATTTATGGAATCTCTCGTAACCTAATAGACCTCTTTACTGAAAAATTGTGAAACAAAATACAGCTCCGCCAAAAGTTACATGAAAATGTGAAAAGTGGAGAACGATGTCAACCAACCTGCTGTTTCACTAAAGCAACCTCATTTATAAGACAACCGACAATAAGGTTCAATTGCAACACAAGTGATAAGGCTTTTTGGCAAATTTTTCTTTTTTGTTTTTTTGTGTTTTTAAAAAATTAAATCTCGCTATATATAATTAATAAAAGCCTGCCATATCACTGTGATGGAAACCGCCGGCAAAGCAACTACCCAACAATAAATATTAAAAAGAGGAAATATTCTTAAAAAAATTTGCGCGAGGAAAACATTCAAACAGCAACAGAGCCAATCATAACCAACGTAGCTAAGCCTTAAATTAGTTTACAGGTATATATTGCTACGAAACAGTACATTTCCATCTATATGAATTTTAAGTGAAGCCCAAAAAACGACAAGGACATACAAAAGAAATTTAAATAAGTTTTTGTAAGGGATTTTGGCGTTGGCTGTGTATACCATTATGTCACTAGTGCCACAACTGATCACCACTAGAGTATGGTATCATAGTCCAACGGTCTCAAGGGCTCTACATGCTCTCCCGCAGTGATATTTACACCAGGAGGGGTAGTATACCAAGTGAACTACTGGTGGGGGGAAGTAAGGGCCGAACTATTTGGCCGGAGGTACCAAGACTTTGTCACCACTAGCAAATATACCCTTGGATGAGGGCGGCTCTTCCGGTAGATACTACGATGACAATTCTTTTCCAAACCCCACAAAGGTTCGCGGAAAAATAATCTCATGCAATAGTACAGATTAACTTACTTTAAGTTCAAATTTCCATTCCAGAAAGCAATCTATTAACAACATTGAACATGAGCTTGAACTAACATAATAATTATATATCCATATAACACGTACGATTCCCTCTTACTTCACCTGTGTGAACATGGGCCAATGAACCGTATCCAACCCCAAAATTTAATTTGTCGGATCCAAAAATTAAGAATCAAATCCCGGGATTTAGCAAGCTCGTCTCATAGCTCAAACAGAACCGACATACAGAGCCAACTTACTTTTTCTTGCGAAATTGTGGCCTTGACAACGAGATTTTCAATTTAAATTAAAATTATATAGAAGGTAAATCTAAGCAGAAATGAAAAGGGTCATTTTTCTGATAAAAAAAGGACACGTGTCCAAACAATTATGTTACATCAAAGATCTCAATCAACAAGGTAGAATTCAAGACTAGTAGAATTCAGAACAGCACAGCTCCAATAAAAATTCCTAATTTTATCATTGATGAACAGCAAGCTAGCAAATCTCCAAAATAAATACGAATATCATTAAAAGTTGGTACAGAATCTCAAAACAAGTTACCCATCAAAGATTCTTTTATGGGCCACAGCATGAATAACAAAGATCCTATATTACAATGAAAAAAGATTATGGTAAAATTCTACATCAGACAAATAGAACAGACATCAGAAGCCGGCTCAGAATAAGTCGTCTATCGGAAAAATCAGAAAATATAGGAAATTATCAGAAAATATCGG
Source organism: Artemia franciscana (assembly GCF_032884065.1). Lineage (NCBI taxonomy): Eukaryota > Metazoa > Arthropoda > Branchiopoda > Anostraca > Artemiidae > Artemia > Artemia franciscana. Next base: position 1,282,463 of record NW_027063105.1, read on the forward strand.
AGTTACAAAGATTAGGAATTATCACAATGCATGTGCCATACCGAACTTTCCTGTAGTCTTCATCGCTGAGTATTCTTGATGAAGTATGAAACAGTTAACTTCCCTTATGAAAGCCATTCTTCTCCGCAATATTGTCAAGTAAATCCTGATCTGGTGGCTTACCACCTGTAAATGGTCATTAATTATATATCTAATCATACGTTTGGATAAAAGAATCAGTTATTGCTAATTTGACGAAGTTCAAGATCAGTAATAAACAGTAAATCCTATAAATTTCACTTCTAGAAAGATTTTCATACAATTGAATTGCTTTACTATTTTTTCAAATTTGAATCTTTTCAAATTTTAGAAGAAGTGCTTCAAATTTTGGAGGCAAACCCCCTTTAAAGACTTTTTAGGGGAGTAAAATTATTTTGTTAATATGACTGTTTATTGTTTAGGTCATGAAAAATAAAAACTCACTCCTCAAAGTAAAACTCGTTTTCAGGATTGAGAAATTGGATTGATTCGTCATGTTAGTCTTACTGATTCCGTAATATCTGTTGTTTTTAAGTTTGAATGGACTATTTATTTTAATGCAAAATTTACGGTTTCTATGAATGCTCGTTTTTAAGCTTGATTTAGCCTCGTTGGATTATATTATATTCAATAAAACCCAGTAAAGTAATTATATTTCACATCAGCTATCATTCAGATGTGGAGGAGGAGGGGGTGGGTTGATAAATAAAACAAAAGGTCCTTGAAAATTGGAAAGAAGATCACTAAAAAGCAAATCTTTCAGTAGCCAAAAGGAATGGAGTGCAGCAAGCCCCTCTCCCATGCCCTTTTTTTCCTGGAGGCTGATAACCAAAATTTGTTAGCGTCATTATGTTTAACAGGGTTGAAAGGTCCAGTAGCTATGCCTTTGGGTATAACATGACTCTTTGAAGCCCCTAGAGAAAAGGCAGAGAGTATTGAAATTTGGGTATAGTTTACGAATAGTATTTATTATTGCAAAGTGCACAGATTTATCAGGGGGGGTATGAATTTTAGGTTGGGGAATTATTCACAGGGAGAATTTTTCGCTGGGAAGAAAGTTTATCGAAATTCAATTTCATGGGTACGTTTTATGCTTAGTTCATTTGCCAAAACTACTACTACTACTAACAACTCACCGCAGCACCAAGCCAACTGAGGCCAACATAGCTGCGCACGCTCCTACTCCATCCCAGTTTATTCAAAGCTTCCCTCTTTACAACTTCTTAGGAAGTTACTATTTCCTTCAAATCTTTCTTTATGACATCCTCCAACCCCGACCTCGGGCGTCCAGCTTTCACTTTAGCCCTAGACTTTTCGCCAGAAAGGACAATCTTTGGCAATATATATATATATATATATATCATGAAAAGAGAAATCACCAATGCTACAGCACAAACACAGAAGGAGACAGAAGGAGAAAAGGAAGACTGTTTTCCTAAATTAGTGATTAATATAGACCAGCACTTGAATGAGGCCTTAACCCTACTCATCCATACAATCACATAGGTCAAACAGCATAGCCACACACAATCAACCATAAAGAATAATCCATGGACAGGCAGTCATGTCGTCAATAAGTATAAGTCGTCATTTACCAAACAATAGAAAAAATAATATATACAAATAATTCAGAGGCAACACCCAACATAAGGGCTCATCAGGAGAATACACTGGCCTATATAGGGTTTCGCCACTCTAAATTCTCTACCCAGCACAGTTTTGTGGCTACCACAGAATATCCATGGCATCCCCGCGTCAGGTATATATATATATATATATATATATATATATATATATATATATATATATATATATATATATATATATATATATATATATATATATATATATATATATATATATATATATATATAGTACATAAAATTAAATCAAAATACAAACTTTAAAACAAAAACAGTTTTTTAAACAGCCGTAGCATCCTTACTTCAACAAAGCTTAACCAGGACCAGTACTGGTTGAAGTTCGTTGAAAAATTATCAGCGGGGTTGAAATTTTCTGAAGAATTTTTTCTTCGGAAGGGGGATTTTACATGGAAAAAAATCCTCCTTGAAGGAATCTTCCTTAAGAAAAGTTCTCCTCATCAAATTTTCGATGGGGAGAGAGGACTTTATAAGGAAAGTTGTCCAATGGTGGGGAGATGTTGGGCCTGATTAGCGATTTAATCTGATTGTTTTTTCTTTCTTTTTTAAATTGCTAGGGGGAATTTTCCACTCGGAATCGTCTGCAAGAAATTGTCCAAAAGGAAGTTTCAGCAAGGATGGCATTTTCCAGAGTAGATTCCTTTTGGTGTTTCACGTTGAAAAAAATATTCCATCTATGGGAACCTCTCTCCCTTTCGAAACTTTGGTCTTTACACTAAAAATTTGACTTTCTGTCGCAATTCTTTAAGAAGTATCCTGATAATACAAAATATTATTTGAAATGGCAGGAAGCTTTTATAAAAGTAATAAACCTATAGAAAAACAACGTGACCAGCTAGGTGTTGATAAAGAAGCAACCACCCTAATATACGAGATTGTTCTTGTTTGTTTGAAGTTTTAATTTTGTTCCTTACTTTCGATGGAAAAATACATTTTTGAATTTAATCAGAGCATAAGGATGGTATGCTATTAAGGATTTTAGCCTAATTTGACTGAGAGAAACCCCAAAAATAAAGTAAGAGGACTTGTTTGTACGGACTGAGATCTGAAGGCTTATTGTAGTTTCGAGGGAATGAAACTATCAATGAACAGCTAACAGTTTCTACTAGCCAGTTTAATGCCCTGAAGCAGAAAAATAAATTGCTTACTGCATCTTGTAATGAGAATTTCTTGAAAGACAAAATGAAAAGTCCCTTGAAGGAGTCTTTGGCAAAACAGATTAAGCTGACTGCAACTGAGACCCTTAGCTTAAAAGAAGATTGCCTTAAGTCTACAACTGAGCAATTGGATGTTATCAAGCAGGATGTTTTTACTGCTCTCAATCTTGATTTTGAAAATTTTGCTAAAAAAGCTTTGGCTGAATAGGTAAGAGGATTAAGAAGTTTGAAAACACTTTCAAGTTTTAAGTCCAATCTCAGTAGAGGTCCATGCAGACTGATATTACAAAGCTTAATGACTAGTTGGAGCAATAATCTATGGAAGACCAAGTTATTGTATATTTGGTGTTCCTGAATTTGGCACACCTGAAGTCATTGAAGCTATCTTTCTAAGAGTCTGTGAAGAAAAATTTCTTGGTATCCCAGTGGTAACTAAAATCTGTTAAAAGAACTGGTAAAAAGTTAAACTGTTCTCGACCTATTATAGAAGATTTCGCAAATCTCAAAATAAGACAATTAATTTTAAAGAATAAAAAAGATCTCAAGGGGTCAGGAATACTTTATTCAGAAACTCTAACTAAGAAGTGAATATCACTTTTAAAGCATGCAAAAAGTAAACTGGGAATCCACTCGGTTTGGTCTGGCTATGACGATATCTTTTTCAAAACTTAAACCAACAAAATTATAATGCTTTCTTCAGAGCTGGATATTGATAAGAAGAGGCAGGAATGAAGAGTGGAGATAACCAGGACTACTATTATTTTGACATGTTTATTACATTTTGCTTGTGTGTTTACTTCAACTCCATTAATATTCTTCCCACCTTCCTGCTAGCCAATTTTTCGGCATTTTTTTTTCAATATTTTCTGGCCTGTTCTTACCTTTATATGCAGCTTAATGTATATTTCATGAAAATCCTTGAGATAATTGCCCCATGATTAAGTGATAATTGGAGACTTTGTGAGCCTGTTCTTCAAGACTTTATTATTAGACATTTATTAATGTACTCTAAATGTTTTTCAGCTTGTGACAACCTGTTCCAGTTACATATCACTGGTCTGTATTGTTTATCTAAAGTTAGTGCAATAGTTCATTTGTTTCCATTAATCTTGCTTTTACTTCATTGTCTCTTTCTTTTCGGTGTGTCCTCCCATTTTTTACTATTTTCCCTTCTACCTGCCTCCCAAGCAGTTTGCTTTTTCAATCTTCTGTTTGAACTATCTTGGCTATCTCTTTGGATTTAAATGCAATGTACGACTTTCATTTCTCATTATGGCTATTTACCTTTGCATGTCATATTAGTTTTAATTTGCTTTTGTTTTATTTTTTCAACCATCCCGTATTTATTATTCTTCTTTTTGTTCTTAATATTTCATTCTCGGTTACCTCTTCTTTCCCTATTCTTATTGTTTTTGAGGCTAGACTACTTTACTTTATCTTTTACTGTAAAAAAGGGATCAACTATTCTAAATTCCTTCTCGGCAATAGATATGATATAGCCAAAAATATGAATTTTGGTATTCATTTTTCAGTTCCTTGCTTGACTGCAATCATTCTTATAGTTTTAACATTCTAATTTTGGTTCACCGACTATTCCTCCTCTTCCTCCAAAAAATTATTCCAGCATTAAGTAATCATCCAGGGCCTTCATTATTCTACTTCCAGCGTTTTTATATCATGTGGCATCTTCGCTAATAATACTACCTAGGTAAGAGAAACAGTCAACTTGATCAATCTTTTTGTTACCCAACATCACCACTTTGATTTCACCTTTTCTAAGTCGAGGCAACTTCGTCTTCTTGACACTAAATTTCAAGCGTAATTTTGCAACTCTGAAATCTTTAAGAAATCAGTGATTTAAATAACATTTTTATTAAGGACACTCATATAGCCTTTGTCGTGTTTTTTAGGACCTAGCCTGTCAAAATTACCACTAGAACACAATCGCGCATAACTCATGATTTGATACAAAATCAGCAACTAGCCACAAATCCCACCTTAACAACAGCAAATTTGTTTTTCGTAAAGAGCCTAGTTCCTTTGATTAATCGATCAATAAATCGATTAATTAATTTGATTAATACAAGGATATGAACTTTTCTAAAGATCTTCTATTGGCTGAATGAAACACTTACTCATAATTTACAAAACTAAAAGATAAGGAGCCAGCTGAATTAGGTGCTACTTTTTTATTTATCAAAGAGTAAGAATTTGATCGACTCATCCTCTACCCAACGCAAAACCCAAACTTGTATTTGTAGTCATTTTTGCTCGTTCAAGTTCGACATGAATTTTCATTTTAATTTCTAAATTACATATTGCAGATGTGCCTCTTTGAGAACACATTTCTCAAAATACCTTTAAAGTTTCAACTAAGTACCATTAGCCGTTCTTCAGATATTTCTGTTGTCATTTTGCAAACCATCGTGGATAGAGTGTATTTTCTTTATGTTTTCGATCCTCCTCAAAAGATTTACTTTAATAACCTTAGCTTTTCTTAGACCTGTTTATAGGGACTGTGAGGGGTCATGTCATTACCAGTTTCATAGTTATTGGACTTTTTTACTATTTTGAACAATATGATTGGTTCAAATGTAAATCAGAAGTTTTGGAGGAGTGCTGGCAAAAAGGGAAATTGGAAAGGGCCTTATTGTCCTCTGACCAACTTATTGACATTCCCCTCAACATTACATGAGGGGTTAAACTGAATATTGTCACTTGTTATCTACATATAACATATGACAGTATTGATTCAGGGTTCAAGGTGTGAGGACCTCTTTTTGGATTGAACCTATCACTAATATTTGGTAAAGGATTATCGTCAATACCTGACCCATAGCCAAATATTTTCATAATAATTAATTCAGTGACCAAAGAATTATATATAAGCGGATTATTTTCAAGGTTGAGTGAAAATTCCTTTGGGAACTGTGAATTCTCTAACTGATATTTTCATGACCTATATATGATATAGGTCAGGCTTAAGCAGTTGCGAAAATAATTATAATTTCTGATATTATACACAAGTACGTTACGATTAAGGTGACTGGAGAGAAGTAAGCAGAAGAATGGGGGAGAGCTGTTTGCAAGATCTGTGGTACCCACCGGGCCTGTCCATTAAATTGCGGGGACAAGGTAGATAGCCTCAAACGCTTCCCTTACTTCTCTTGCAAGTGAACCTTCGATCTAGAGACAATGGGAACTGGTAATTGGTGCGAAAATGAACTTTTCTACAATCCTGTCCTGTTCTTAGTACAGAAAAATATTACTAAAGGAGTTTCGCACAATACGATAAAAGAGTACATGGCCGATTTCTTCGAGTCTTCTTCTCTTTGTGAGACCCGTAAATTGATTTTTTAAAGGTTTTTCCGAATGAAGTCCCATCGAAGCACGTAGGCGCCAATGCTGCATTGAACTGTGCTTCGGACATTATTTCTTCACTTGTAAGGTGCGATTCCCAGAACATGAAGCTTCTGGACTTTGTTATCAAATGTCCCAGCGAAGTCCCAATGAACCCTGTTGATATTTTCAGTACCCTCAGTGCCAAGGTGAACTCTTGTCTTGAACAACTGCGGGATATTGTGTCCAAGGTTATTGAGGGACAGTATAAGCCTGTGACCCCTATTCAAAATACGAAAAAACTGACCTACGCTGTCGTGGTAAGAAACCCACCCACAGAGCTCAGTGACCCTATCCTTTACATGAAGATGCTCGAAACGTTGAATGGTCACGACGGGATCGTGACTCTGAAATATAAGCCACACAGCAGAAGCTGGGTTGTGATGGTACGTGATAAGCACTCAGCCGACACGCTGGCTGCAGCTGTTACTAGCTCCATTACAAACGTTGAAACCAAAGTAATTGATAAAAAAAATCTTTAGCAGTTGTCCGTGAAATACCCCATAACTATTCAAGAGCTGATTTAGAGGACTCAGTAGAGGGACTTATTAGTGCTAATCAAATCGGCAATTCTCGTACTTTTCGCCTCGTGTTTATCGATAAAGCCGCTCTGAACACAGTACTGGAGTCAGGAATCCGTATTGGGTACGAAATTTTTCGCGCTAAGCCCTCTCAATCCATTCCGCGTCGATGCTTTCGCTGTAAAAGTACTGATCACTTGATTGGAGCTTGCCCCCGCTCACAAGCACATCCCAGGTGTTCCAGATGTTCTGGCCCTCATGTGAATTCCAAGGAAAACCCTTGCCAAGCCACGCCAAAATATGCAAATTGTACTATTGAACACGTAAGTTTTAGTCTGAAATGCAAAGTTCTCCGATCGGCTCTCAACAATGCTAATAAATGAATGCTCAAACTCCGTTTAGCTTTGTGTCCCTTAATATTAATTGTACAAAAGACAAGGATCTACTGATTAGTGAGCTGCTTGAAAATGGAATTGTGTTTTTAGAGGAGCACCTTCTCTCTAAAGTGAATGTTGATAGCCTAAACCATTTTTGGACCCATTATATCTTCTTGGGAGCAACCCAGAAAACCCCGTGTAGACCATCAGGAGGTCTGGCCATCTATTTCAGACATAAGACTCAGCCGATATTATTGCAAAGTGACGCTAACATCTTAGCGATAAAATGTAGTGATACCGCATTTATAAACATTTATTTCCCCTGTAATAAGAAGACTGTGCAGTCATTGTCTAGTTTTTCACAAGCATGTAATCCCCTATGAACACTACTTAGCGACCTTTCAAAACAAAATACCAAATAGGTTCTCGCCGGTGATATGAACACTGACTTATTATCTAATTCTGACCAATCTGAAATCTTTCTCGATTCACTACCCTGAGTATTCCATTTTGCTGATAAAGATCTTCTATTTACTTATATTCAAAATCGTGGTGGTCTTACTTCCAGCCTTGATCATGTAATTGTGTCAGATTCAACTCTACTTTCATCAATAGTTCATGTGGACGACTCTAAAATCGACGACGACTATTTGCCAACCATTTCCAAACTACCTTCTCCATAGCAAGCTCTGTTCAACGTAACTCTCCCAAGTGGTTCACAAGGTTAAATTGGGAAAATAACAATGTTTCTTTTTATGTATTGACATTGTCCCAGTAATTATCATCTATTAAAGTGCATTTCCACTTAATAGAAACATCTGTATTTACAACTTCAACTCGGATAGATATCAACTCGTATTATCAGCAAATAGTGTTCTGTCTCAAGTGCACCGCTAAAAAAAAGCTGTCCCCTCTGAGCGCGTGTGAACGGGTACTCGCAATCTCTTTTGGAAAGTTGATCCTAAAGTGAAGATGGCTAAACAAAAAGCTAAGTTCTGGCTCCGTATGTAGATAGACTGTGATTATCCTCCTTCTGATTCAGTACATCAAATAAAACAGAAAACCAAACGAGAGTACAAATATTCCCTGCGTAGAGCGAGACTGAACGCCTGGGATGGTCCTTGTGACAAGAAATCCTGGGATCGTGTTATAAACAGTGTAAAGTGTTCACCTCCAATTAATTCGTCTCTTCGGCCATGTGACTTCGTCTCTCATTATAAAAATATTTTGCTTTCATTTAATGTTAATCTCCAAAATCATTTTACAAAGCTTGTCAACTCAATCCTCCCAATTCGTATCAACTAATCTCAAGTGTTATCGGTGGAACCTGGTGTTATACTCCGAGCTCTTAAGCAAGTGAATAAGTCTGAGTCTCTCGATAGGGATGGTCTTTGCTTCAAGTTTTTTGCTTAGGATTGTCTTGAACTGCTGAAGCATTTGCAGTTATTGTTTCAGATGTGTTTGGTACAGTCCATTGTGCCAGATAGTTTTTTGTCCGGGTGTATATCTCCAATAGTTAAGAGGGGTAAGCAACCCAGTGCTTGTTCTAATTACCGTCCTATCACTGTGTCTTGTTTTGTTAGTAAGGTATTTGAATATGTACTGCTACCGGTCATTAACTCCAAGTGCAATTTTACGCCTTTCCAGCTTGGTTTTAGAAAATGGTGAGCGTTCAAGCTCACCACATTGTGGGTCGGCTAATGAAACAAGCTGTTGCTCAAAAATGTCCCCAGTATTGTTTGAATGTTGACATATCTAGTGCTTTTGACAATGTAATTCATTATAATGCTTTGTTTTCTCTAGCTGCCTCAGGTGTTAACTTTTCTATTGTTTCCGTGCTTAAGTATTGCAATGTTAATTCTTCAGTTAGGGTGAAGTGAAATGGTACTGGAGAGAAGTATATTCCTGTTAAAAAAAGGCATTAAGCAAGGTGCCGTGTTATCCCCGAGCATATTTAAATGTGTTTTAGCTTCGTGTCTCTAACGTCTTCAACTGTCAATTTTTACAATGATAATTTAGGCATTATTCACATTGCATATGATGATGATGTTCTGCTTCTTAGCCGGACAAAACATAGTCTAATTACCAACTTTGACCGGCTTTCAGTCGCAATATTCACAGTAGGCCTTTCAATTAATGCCTCCAAATGTGAGTTTTTGTATTTTCGGAGTCCTCCACCGGCATCAACTTTTTGATTGAGTTCTTCAACTATACCATGTTTAGCAAGTATTAAATGGTTGGGTCTCTCTTTTTCCACGCCACTTTCATCTACTTGCTCCGCTGTTACGTCCAGAGTGCTGAAAAGTATGCGGGTTGGTTACGGAAAAATTTCACCAAATCGTGGTCGGTATAACCGAAAAGGACTATGCTGTCTTTGTGTTAGTTTTTGTGCCCCTGCTGTTTTTTATGTTTCTGGTATTGCTTTTCTCCTTTGCAAGAAGGATACAAAGAAAATACGCTCAGGATACTTTAAGTATTGCAAGTTTTTGCTGCGTCTGCCTCGGTTGTAGCGGAATCATGCAGTTGTTTCTAAATTTGACATCATTGATACGCCCTCGCGACTGAAACATTTATCTAAAGATATTTCTTTTAAAACTCAGCTAATGATTGGTGTTTTTGACCCTCTTTGGCCATTTTTTGAATTGAAGTAAATAATTTATGTTGTATGTTGTTATGCTGTTATGTTATTTATATTGTTATTTTTTTCTTGTGTGTTTACTCCACAGTTTTATGTATTTTGTGGGTTATAAATAAATTATTATTATTATTATATTGCAGACACACCTTTTTGATAAGCTTGGCGCACTTAGTATCTTTTGATTCAGTTTGACATGTCTTTCAATATTCCAAAAAAGTATAAACTAAATACCCTCAACAGAATCAATTGATTGTCTTCGACATCTCTTTCCAAGGCTCTGAGGGGTTCTGTCACTCCCAAAGATAGTTATTTGATCTTTTGACTATTTTGAATAATATATTTATTTCAAAATTATGATTGAATCTTTTTGGGACAAGGAAAACAAAGAAGGCCATGAGACCAGGTTCACAGCCCTTCAATCCCTTTTCAACATCCTCTTTAACATGTCCTTTAAGTTCCAACTTCAAACCCCAGACCGTTCTGATAATGTTAAAGACTCTCCATTTTGATGAACTGGATATACATAGAGTATTTTGACTTAGCATAACTTATCCCTCAACATTCTCCAGAGCTTTATTCCTCAGAGTTGTTCGGCAACACACATAACATACATTTCCCCTTTTTCTTAATGATTTAATCCTGTATGTCAATAATAGGCAAATTGAAAATTTTTTAATCTTTTCCCTAGAGTTGTGGGGGTATGGCTTCCCTGGAGACATAACAATTAAATCTTTTGACTACTCTAAACGCATTGAAAACTAAATAAAATGTTTGATCATTTTAAAGGAGAGGTAGTGCCTGAAAAGAGCAGGAAGTGGGGAGGCTAGTTACCCCTTAGTCTTTCTTCAAGATTCCCTCCACATACCATGAAAGCTTTAACCTAAAATACCCCGAGTCATTCATCAAACCTTCCTGATATTCTCTTTTCACAGCCAAAAAAAACGTAGTTTATTATGATTGTGGTAGACATACCTCTTAAATTTCCTTAAAGATTTGCCTTAATGCTCTAAGCTTTTTTTAGGTCAAGGATCAGACACATCTTCTATTTTTAAACACCTTATGTGTTAAGTATGCGCAACTTAAATAATTTAATGCCCTTAACCTGGGTCTTGGGAGATGTCAAACCCGGAAGCAGTTATTTGACTTTTGGACTATTTTGAACAAAATGGCTATTTCAAAACTTTTATTGAATACAATTTTAGAAAAAAAGAGACCGGGGACTGGTTGCCCTCCGATCAATTATAACTTGAAATGGACGCTATAACTTATGATTTCTAGCCGAATAAACCCCATACAAATTGTGTAGAGCCTTTTCTTCAATATGAAGTTCTTCTGAGAAAAAAAAATATTACAGTAAACACTAATGGCTCTTTACTATAGGCAACGCTATAGCGTTGCCTCTGATTGATTGGTTTAATTGAAGTTTTATTAAAATTACTACTTACTACCCCTTTTCATAAATCATGTTCCTAATCCTCAGAAATTTACAACCACCATATTTGTTTAAAATAATCATTTGCCACATTGTCAGTGCTCGGGGCCTATTTATTTTTGGTTTCCATTTATTACTATCTCTAATACTTCCTTGTATAAGAAATATTCCTTCACTTCAAAACTTCACCTCACGTCAGAAAACATCTCATTTATTTCCACATCTTTAATAGTAGCTTTATCAGGTTTAGCATATTCTGAGCATGTACTAAATATTTCTCTTCTCTTATCACTAAATGATCCACCGTTTCTATTTTTAATTGGGAGATGTCGAGACTGTCAGTTCCCTTTCAGTTTTATTATATATTGCACAATTATGCTTATTACAGCTGATTACATAATTATTGCACAATATAATATTGTGCAGTTATGAATTCTGATTGAATCATCAGCAGCTTCAGTAGTTTTATCAAAGGTCTCCATTCCTCCTTAATTTATATTTTAAGCTTTCTCCACTTTCATTACATTGCTTTAATTTTCATATGATCTATCACTCAAATACTTTTTGTAAAAATCTTCTTCTTTCCTACTAAACATAGGCGACAACACTATTAATCTTAGCTGCATTTCCAACCTTCCCTGCTAAAAAACCATCTGTGACTTCACCAACATTTTTTCAAAAATTATTCCAGTTATCTTTTACACTCTAGAGTTTCAAACTCTCCAGTTTGTAATTCAACTCTTCATGAAAAATTTCTCTTACTTTCTCAACCTGGAGTCTATCAATGTCATAACTTCCTCGAAAGTAATCACCCTTCGCATATTTCAGATTTAGATTGACCCTAAACAACATTAGATGGTGATTTTTACTTTTCATGTCAAAACAGCACTCCCATACATTTTTCTTGTACTGGTCCTCCTAATCTACAGATAACAATAAGAAAATGAATAGGGTTGGCCGTCTTACTATATTGGGATTACCATTTTACTTTGTGTGCCATTTCACGACCAAAATACAGTACTACAATTAAAAAGGCCGTTATATCTACAAAAGGCAGAGGCCTTAAGCCATGATTTCTTTTCCGATGCTAAATTTACCAAAGCTATGACATATTCCCATTTTGAAAATTCCCTATTGAAAACAGAGTATTTAATCCCTGGATCCTATCTATTTGTGCACGCAGCTCTAAGTAAACTTCGTTTGAGTCACTACTATTTCCATCAGTCGTTTCTAAAGGGATACATCATACTAGCATTTTATTATTAACCCATTGCCGACTTGAGCAGAACTTGGCAGTTTCCTTGTTTATCATGAGTTCTACCCCCTACCTATGCATTTATCATCCCAGCCAAAATGAAATAAAATCCCTTAATTTCATCCTTGTGCCCCTGGAATATGAGTTTCTAATATGTCTATCAAGTCAGGTTGAAAACGTCTGAATTTGTCAACCAAAAATACTAAATTATAGAAGCTTCTTAGCATTGTAACATTCTAAGCTGCAAGTTTCATATAATTTAAATCATTACAATTTTAACGGCAGCAGGAAAAGTAATTGTTCCTAACCAATACAGATCAGTAGCCAAGACTTCTTCTCAAGTCGAAAGAAATCACTTAAGCCGACTTAGTACCGGAAATAGAGAAGGCCCTGGGACCTCCAGTTGAATGAAGGCTTTCTGCTATCCAGGGCTAATCTGGAATGTACGGTTATCCCCACTTTGTGATGCTCTCCTATCAATAGCATTCAAAATCACCCACAAGCAATCTCGGAGTCTTTTACTTCTAATTGATTATATAATCACGCCTACAAATATTACACTAATGTTGATAGATCCGGGTAAAGACGACCAAAGCGAGAATTTGAGCTTACGACACGAACAACTTTCTTCGAGAGCATTAATAAAGAGATCTATTATACATTTATTATGCAATTAATAAAATAAAGAGTTCAAAGAAAGGCAAGGAGCAATAGAGAACTTAAAAGACACACAAATATAGACGTGTAGCAAATCAACTTTCAAACTCAGGGTAACTAGCCCATTATGGATGAATAAATAAATAAAAATTTGAAAGTAAAACAAACTAAGAATAGCAGAGATTATTATTAGAGAAAAAATGAAATTTGTAACGGACAGAAATGAAGAAAATAGTCAATTATGTTTTTCTATGAGAAATTTATCACAAGCAAGAGATGGGCTACCAACCAATTAAACTTTGCAATAAAAAGAGTTTTTTCCTGAAGAGATTCTTACATAGAAGAGCTTATAAAGTTTAGTTTCCAGGCGCAATTGCAAAAAAATAGATTTTTATATATAAGCATCAGGGGTGGCTGATTAGCCTCCAGTCCCATTCGATTCTTAAAAAGGCATTTTAACTTTCTACTTCCAATCAATTTAAGCAATAAATAATCTTTTATTAATCTTAAATAGTCTTGACTGAAGACCTTCGATATAATCCAGTTTTGATGTCATTACAATAAATGAATTATAAAAATAAAAAACCTATTGTCATTCTGATATCACAATAACAAGCATGCAAGGGCTTAAAACTGAAACCCGTTTGCGTCAGTTCTCTAATGCGATGTTATCGATACCGAAAGTGAAGATTTTCTACACTTATTACCTAAATCTTCTCCAAGAGACTTCCAAAATTGGCATAAAATTTTCTCGAAATGCAACTCCATAAGGGACGCGAAACTTGACTGCCTTTTAAACTTTCCTCTATTGTCTTTCCCATGCTTACAAAAAACTAAATACTTGTTATTAAAACATAGCACAGATTAGTTTTCTTATATTTAATTTGGATGACTGCTAGCTTTTTATAAAATTTATATTAATTTACTCCTCAAAATAACATTTTGCTGCTAAAACTAGCCAAAAAATAGTTACCATTTCAGAATCAGCAAAAATGGTAATTTTTCTCACAAATACCTTTTGTTTATACATTTCCGAAATCCGGGACAATTTGGGCCAGATTTGTTCCTTATTAAGTAACACCTATTGTTTCAATCATAAGAACCAGTTTTAACAGAAAGAAGACTTCTGCCAGAATCGACAAACTTTCTGGCATTCCAAATTCAATTGGCTGATTTCTCATTACAATGTCAGAGTCTAAATTAGAATTTTTCTATACAACATCTTCATTTTCCTATGGATTTTAAATTGGAAAAGGATTAAGGGCAGTTTAAGCTTCGCTTAATTTTGAACTGAGTCTGTTCTCTGAACCGAGGCAGGATGTAGATATTGTCCCGAGTCAATTTTCTGCAATATTAGAAAATTTCAAAACATCAACTTGACTTGTTTTGGAACCCGTGAAAGACTTTTGTCGGCCTTGCAGTCTTCTATTAGAAAAACTGACAAGTATCTAATTAGGCAACAGCGTTAAAAAGAGCCAAGATATCTGATTGTATATGATCAGCCCTATATATAACCGATTTTCACTTAAATATAATGAAATCAAAGAAAATATCTAAAATAAAGTAGGGGGTTTCAGTGTTTCCTTAAACCCCCAGTGTTTCCTACCCAATCGACACAAACATAGAGTGTTACTGAGATAGTTTGGCTTTGGCAGATGTCGTTGCTCTGACTTTCTGCAGTGTACTTATTCTAAACAGAGAAAATATATTCGTCTTTCATATGATTTTCGCTAGAAAACCCAAATATTGAACAATTAGCCGTTCGCTTTTTCAAAACAAAAAAAATAATAGTAAAATAACTCACATTTTCATAGGCAAAAAAGACGGAAAAAACAATTGATCTATAAAACTGAATACCTAATTTTTGCATGATCCTTGATTTTAAATATTATTTTTTCGTTAAAATACCTCTTATTTCAAGGAGTGAGTTAAAGAAAAGGAAAAAGGAAACTTTTGATTATTTGCAATGATGTGAATGGTAGACACCTTAAAATATTCACCATTTTGTTGTCACATACGCCTCGAGCCCCCCTCCCCCAACGGCTCTCGAGCATTTACTTCTATGCGTTTATTTAAGAAACAAAGGAAGCATATGGGAGACGACTTGGATAATATTAATCTGACATATCGTAACTCTGCCTCCCCTCTTAATCTGTCCACTAAACAGATGGCGCTGGTCCTTATTCTTTTTGTTTTAACTTGGTAATACCTTGTTGTGTTCCTCCTATATCTGTTTCTCCAAACATCCCTTGAGCAAGTTACCCTGTTAACATAATGCTTTGACTGTTGTTGATTCCTCCGCTGCACTTTTTTTTTTCTCAGTGCCCCAAAGCCCATTTAGGGTCAAGTTTCTCAAGTCATTTCAAATTCCCTAAAATCCTTATTACCAACTATGAAAGCCTATATTTTTCACAGGCAAGTGGAACTTGAGGTGTTATCGGAATTAAACCAAATAGAAGTTATAGCTGTTACAGAAAAACAGTCCCAACACCAGGGATCCCTACCTCTGATAAGTTCATCACAGTTTATAAAATTATGTTATTCATATAAGGCTTCTGGAAGAAACGAAAGATGGTAGCGTTTTACTAAGAGTAGCCTTTATCACAAAATTATCGTGCCTCTTGTTTACCTGAGTATGCTGAAATCTATTTCCTTAAAATCAGGCCGAAAGGTCTCCTCCATCTTTTTAATCGTATTATAATCGTATATAATTCTTCTAATATTCACAAAATCAAAATGGTTAGGCTTTTGTCTCAAAAGAGTGCTTCTAAATTCTGACCAGTGATCATAAAATGGATTCAATTTATCTTCTTGTAATGTTAAAAAAATAATTTTAATTCCAACAACTAGGAAAAACATCTTTTTTATGTTATTCCTATTACCTTTTTTAAGCATTATCTCCCACAGAGTTTTGCTACGTGGCTGAATGCCGAAGACTGGTTAAATATTTTAATGTTATAAAATCTTGATGCATAATTATTGTTTTCCATAAGTAGCTGAATGATCGTTTCCCAGAAAAAAAATAAATCAAAATGAGCTCCAGTGATAAAGAGACCAATCAATCCAATTAAACACTACTTAGAAAGAAATTAAAATTTTTAGGAAATAGAAATTGATGAAGTTAACAGAATATAAAAATTTAAGAAAGAAATTCATATATTGAGCCAATTTTAAGATAAAAAAAAAGACCTTTAATTGGCCAACAGAGCAGCAAAAATTAATTGATATTCGGAGGATAAGAAGTTGTGTGGTAGGAAACCAAACCAGCCTAATTTTAATCTACCTAAACAACTTTTTAACAAGACTCTTTTTATTCCCTTATTAGCAGCCCTCCTTCAAAACTTCTGATTGAGATTTGAAACAACCATCTTGTTCAAAATGGTCGAAAAGTCCAATAACTATGCCATTGTTGATGACATAACCCCTCAAAGTACCTGGGAGAGTTCTTTAAAAAGCCTGAAGGCATCAAAGTAAAATTTTATAAATAAGGTAATAGAAGGTAGAACCGGATTTTTGGCTCCCAAATTACCTCAGGCTTGTATGAAGAAAGATTATTTCCTTCAGAATATCAGCAGCAAATCCTTCATGTAGTTTTAAGAATAGTTTTAACGTTCTCTAAGCAAATTTTTAACATCCCCCTCAACATGCATCCAGAGTTCGAACTTAATACTGTTAATGACAGCTTACACACACACACCTTTCTGATAAGCTGGGTGCACGTAGAATCTTCTAACTCAATTTGACATATCCTTCAATATTCCAAATATTTTTACCTTCAAATGCCCTCAACTATTCCGAAAACACCAATAATCAGTTGATTATCGTCGGAATGTTCCACCAAAGATGTGAGGGGTTTCGTCACCCCTAGCTAGTTATTTGTCGCCTAGTTATTTGATCTTTCGACTATTTTCACATTAATTTTCATGAGCCTTTCAGGTACACACAGAACAAACATAGTTCCAACAAAAATATCTCCTTTTCTTAATGATAAATACTATACATATACACTCGGCAAATTGGAAAATTTACAATCTTTTCCCCAGAGTTGAGAGGATATGGCAACCCTGAAGCCATAGCTATTAGATCTTCAGACTAATTTAAACACATTGAAAATTAAATTAGAAATGATCATTGTAGAGGAGAAAGGCACCTAAAAAGGGCAAGGAAGGGGGGGGGCGGCTGGTTACCTTCCAATCTCTCTTCAACATCCCCTCAACATATCTTGAGAGTTTCAACCTATAATACCCCAATTCATTCATATAATACCCCGAGTCATTCATAGGAAATTAATTCCTTTGGATATCACAAAATTAATTCCTATGGATCTGACGATTCTTTTCTGTCAAGAAAATTTAAATTTACAAAATCTATTGGTTTTAGCCTAAAATCCATAGAATATTAAGATATACCTAGCTAAGAAATAGACACAATTGTAAAGTCAGAATTCCATTGTGAATCCAAATATAATATTAATTTTATCAAAACTCCCTCTCCCTAAGGTGGGGGTCCAACTGCGACATGAAATTGCTATTTTAAGAGTGACTAAATAGCTTAACACAAAGAAGGAAGTCGTATGTCCCAAACTACTCCGTAAATGGTCAAATATTGCCTAAAACTAAATTAGGTCATATATCCGATCCACAAGAAAATCATTAAATTTATCGTTTGTTATCGAAATCAAACAGTTCGTGATAACGAACTGTAGTAAGGAGCGACCCGGCTCAATAGTAACCAAAACTCTAAAAAATGGAATTTTGATACCAATAGCTACATCAAAAGAATCGCATTTAAATGCTAGTTTTAAATATATAAGTTTCATCAAGTTTAGTCTTACCGATCAAAAGGTACGAGCCTGAGACAATTTGCTTTATTTTAGAAAATAGGGGGAAACGCCCCCTAAAAGTCCTAGAATCTTAACGAAAATCACACCATTAAATTCAGCGTATCAGAGAACCCTACTGTAGAAGTTTCGAGCTCCTATCTACAAAAATGTGGAATTTTACATTTTTTGCCAGAAGGCAGATCACGGATGCGTGTTTATTTGTTTTTTTTTGTTTTTTTTTTGTTTTTTTTCCCAGGGGTGATCGTATCGACCCAGTTGTTCTAGAATGATGTAAGAGGGCTCATTTTAACGGAAATGAAAAGTTCTAGTGCCCTTTTTAAGTGACCAAAAAAATTGGAGGGCACCTAGGCCCCCTCCCACGCTAATTATTTTCCCAAAGTCAGCGGATAAAAATTCTGAGATAGCCATTTTATTCAGCGTAGTCGAATAACCTTATAACTATGTCTTTGGGGACGACTTACTCTCCCACAGTCCCCGTGGGAGGGGCAACAAGTTACAAACTTTGACCTGTGCTTACATATAGTAATGGTTATTGGGAAGTATACAGGCGTTTTCAGGAGGATTTTTTGGGTTTGGGGGAGGGGTTGAGAAGAGGGGGATATGCTGGGGGAACTTTCCTTCGAGAATTTGTAATGGGAGAAGAAAATTTCCATGAAGGGAGAGCACGATTTACTAGCATTATTTAAAAAAAAAAAAACAATTAAAAAATAAAAGTGAAAAAGCTTTTTCAGCTGGAAGTAAGGAACAGCAATAAAACTTAAAACAAACAGAAATTATTACCCATATGAGGGGCTCACCTCCTTCTAATACCTCGCTCTTTACGCTAAAGCATTTTCAGTAATTTCAACTACTTATTCTACGGCTTTTGTGATTCAGGGGGTCATTCTTAATGAATTGGGATAAAATTTAAGCTTTAATGTAAAGAGCGAGGTACTGACGATGGGGCGAATCCCCTCATATATGTAATAAAAACATGAGAATACAAAAGTTCTTTACGTAAGCTAATTTATAAGTTACGTAAATCTTTTACCAATAAAAAGATTCGTAAAAAATTAAAAGTTCTAGTTGCCTTTTTAATTAACCGAAAAATCGGGGGGGCAACTAGGCTATTATCGATAAATTAAATAAAAAAACAAGTTTTTTTAACTGAAAGTAAGGAGCGACATTAAAACCTAAAACGCACAGAAATTACTTCGTATACGAAAGAGGCTGCTTCCTCATCAACGCCCCGCTCTTTACGCTAAAGTTTTTTACTGTTTTAAAAAGAAGAATTGAGAGAAAGAGTCAAACTTTAACGTAAAGAGCGGGGCGTTGATGAGGAAGCAGCCTCTTTCATATACGAAGTAATTTCTGTGCGTTTTAAGTTTTAATGTCGCTCCTTACTTTCAGTTAAAAAAACTTGTTTTTTTATTTAATTTATCGATAAAAATTATCGTTTAATAGCGCTTGCCCCTGCTTTAAGTAAGGTTTTGGAGAAAATATTAGATACTAGGCTTTCCAATCGGTTAAATAAAAATAATTTAATACATGAGGAACAAGGAGGTTTCAGGACAGGGTATGGGACGACAGATAGTGTGCTTATGTTAAAGGTATTAATAGATAAATATGGAAAGGGTAAAACTTGTCTTTATGTGGGATTTCTGGATCTCCATAAGGCTTTTGATAGTGTCGACAGAGAGTTATTGAATGATGCCATGCTAAATATTGGCCTACCCCATTGATTTTTTGGATTTCAACGACTAAGTTGAATAAAATAGCTATCTCAGAATTTTGATCCGTTGACTTTGGGAAAATAATTAGCGTGGGAGGGGGCCTAGGTGCCCTCCAATTTTTTTGGTCACTTAAAAAGGGCACTAGAACTTTTCATTTCCGTTAGAATGAGCCCTCTTGCAACATTCTAGGAGAACTGGGTCGATACGATCACCCCTGGGAAAAAGAAACAAAAAAAAACAAAAAAACAAATAAACACGCATCCGTGATCTGCCTTCTGGCAAAAAATGCAAAATTCCACATTTTTGTAGATAGGAGCTCGAAACTTCTACAATAGGGTTCTCTGAGACGTTGAATCTGATGGTGTGATTTTCGTTAAGATTCTATGACTTTTAAGGGGTGTTTCCCCCTATTTTCTAAAATAACGCAAATTTTCTCAGGCTCGTAACTTTCGATGGGTAAGACTAAACTTGATGAAACTTATATATTTAAAACCAGCATTAAAATGCAATTCTTTTGATGTAGCTATTGGTATCAAACTTCCATTTTTTAGAGTTTTGGTTACTATTGAGCCGGGTCGCTCCTTACTACAGTTCGTTACCACGAACTGTTTGATAGTGAGCATGTATACTTGTGTGAGTGGAATCAGACAAGTTGGTAATAGGTTTTTGAAGCTTTTTGATATTAAGCGGGGAGTAAAACAGGGCAGCACCCTTTCACCTAAGTTGTTTAATATTTTTATTAATGATGTTGATAACTTTCTAGAGAATAGATGGGCTCCAAAAGTTAGCCTAGGGACTCAAAAACTATCTCTCTTATTATTTGCAGATGATATTGCTTTGGTGGCTAATAAACCGCAAGATCTACAGACACTTTTGAATCTAATAGAAGAATATTTGCAGATAAAAAATTAAGGCTGAACACTGAAAAGAGCGAAGTTGTTATTTTAAAAAAAAGAAGTGTTAAGGGCGATGAAAAATATACATTTAAATTTAATAATAAGGAACAACTTAAAAGTAAAAGAATAAAATATTTAGGCTTTATGTTATCGGAAAATGGAAGCCTAAGGAGTCATGTTGATGAAATAATTAAGAGAGGTAGGGTGGCCATGTCAGCAATATTTAGAAAACCGACGATAATGGGGATTAAAAACCTAAAAATGCATAAAAGAATATTTAACACAAAAATTTTACCCGTGACAGAATATGGAGCAGAGATATGGGGTGGAGAAACGGTGCAGCAACTGGAGTCCCTTCATCTCCAGTACTATAAATATGTGTTTGGTCTACATCAGACAACTCATTCACAAATTCTGAAAGGTGATTTGGGCCTGTTTTCTTTAAAGCAACGTAGGTATATTTTAATGCTTAGATTCTCGCTGAAGTTAGCTAAGAGTAATAAAGATAGACTAGTAAGAGTGGCATATGAACAGATGTTGAAATGTGGTTTAAAAACCTCATGGCCATCCCAAATTAAATCATTACTAGATAAAGTAGGAATGCCTTATTTATGGAATAATTGTCTTTGCTCTAGTGATGTACCAACAAATTTCAGAGTCAGGAAATTCAGCATTGGTAAGGGCTGGTTTTAGATTCTACAACCCTACAACATTATAATCAGGCAAAACCTAATTTTGGAAAGGAAGTTTATTTTAAATTTAATTTACCGGCTATGACTCTATGGCGTTGGATTTAGCTTAGGGCGAATTGTCTTCCAATCCAGAACAGACAAAAAATTTTCGACAAAAATAAAATGATAGTTGGTCCTGATAGGCAGTGTTTGTTGCCTTTGTAAAGATGATGATGAAGACTTGGATCATTTTCTCCGGAAATGCCCGGTGCTCTTGGATTTACGGGAAATTTACTTGCATGGGATTAATTTGATGCTTCCAGGTATTCTGCAAAATAGTAACCCAACCACAATATTTCGAGTGGGAGTGTATATAGATAAATCCTTAATAAGAAAAAAAAGTTTTATATGACTAATTTTTGTTGTTGTTAGATTAGGCACTTTTCGCGTTGAATTCTGTTTTGTGTGCGTGTTTGTAATTCGTACTGTTGTTAGTTTCCTTGCTTGTTTGTTATTTATTTATAATTTTGTGTGTATATGGCCCATGGGTTTTTGAAATACAGTTATCTATCTATCTATCTTTTCTATCAAACCCATACACAACTTGTCACACATTTTGACTCTTTTTCACAACTCTACTTTTAAAACAATAAAAAACTTTTGCGTAAAGAGCAAGGCGTTGAGGAGGGGCAACCCCTTTCATATACGGAACACTATCTGTTCGTTTTAAGTTTTAATGTCGCTCCTTACTTGCAATTATAAAAAGTTTTTTTTTACTTAATTTCTGAACATTTTTGAATTATTGCGTGTTTTGATTTTGGCTAATCGCACATGAATAATTAAAACGAAATTTGAAAATTATTTTTTTTGGCTGAAAAGCTTTCTCATAGTTTTTATCGGACGATTTTGGTAAGACAAAGGGGTGGGAGAGAAGGCCTAGTTGCCCTCCAATTATGGTTACTTAAAAATGCAAATAAAATCTAATATTTTTTACGAACGTTTTTGTTAGTAATAAGTATATATAACTTACGAATTAACTTACGCAATAAGCTTCTATATTTTTGTATTTTTATTACGTATGTGAGGAGGTTCGCCTCCTCGTCAATAACTTAGTCTTTACACTAAAGCTTGAGTTTTGTCCCAATTCTTTAAGAATGACCCCTGAATCACAAAGGCCGTAGAATAAATAGTTGAAATTACTAAAAATACTTTAGTGTAAAGAACAAGGTACTGTGGAGGAGACAAACTCCCTTACATACATAATATTTTCAGTTTGTTTTAAATTCTAATGCTACTCATTACTTCCAGTTGAAAAAAATATTTATTTTTTCATTGTTTTTTAGATAATACTAGAAAATCCAGCGCCTCCTTCATCGAAATTCTCTTCCCTCATGATAAATTACTCCATGGAAAGGCCCTCCCACGTAACCCCCTCCCCTCCACGAACCACCCCAACCCTAACACGAAAAATTCCCCTGAAAACGCCTGCACACTTCATAATAACCATTACTGTATGTAAACAATGGTCAATGTTTGTAACTAGCAGCCCCTCCCCTAAAGTCGTCCTCAAAGACATAATTATTAAGTTTTCGACTAAGTCGAACAGAACGGCTATTTAAAAATTTTGTGCCGGTGACTATGAGGAAAAAATGAACGTGGTAGGGGGACTAGGTATCCTCTAATTTTTTAGGTCACTTAATAAGGGCACTAAAACTTTTAATGTCCATTATAACGAACGCTCCAGCGACATTCTAGGACCACTGGGTTGATACGATCACCCCTAGTGAAAAAAATTGAAGAAAATAAAGATGTATCCGTGGTATTTTGGCAAAAACAAAAAATTCCACATTTTTATAGATAGGAGCTTGAAGTTTCTACAGTAGGGTTCTCTAATACGTTGTATCTGATAGTGTGATTTTTGATGATTCTATGACTTTTAGGGGGTGTTTCCCCCTATTTTCTAAAATAAGGCAATTTCGTTAGGCTCCTAACTTTTGATGGGTACGACTAAACTTGATGAAACTTATATATTTAAAACCAGCATTAAAATTCGATTCTTTTGATGTAACTACTGGTATCAAAATTCCGTTTTTTAGGGTTTTGGTTACTATTGAGCCGGGTCCCTTCTTACTACAGTTGGTTACCACGAACTGTTTGAAAAGGTTCTACAGAGAAAAATTTTCTTAAAAATAGAAAATCTTGATTTTAAAAATTTTATTGGGTAAATCTAGTAACTTTAAAATATTAGACAAGTGAGGAACAAAAACCTTGCTTGTTTTAGTGAGTTCAATATTGTAGAAAACCAAAGAAATGCTAAAGAGCTTTTATTTACCATTCGCTAACAAGAGGTGCAAGAAATTAGTAAGTTTGTTAATGCAATTTTTTTCCAAAGACCTTAACCTTTTAATATAAAAACAATTGCTGTTGTTTTCAACTTTAAATTTTCATGAATATAAAAAATTATTGTTGCACAGAAACAGTATCTAAGCCTACAAGAAATATGGAATTTGTTTTTAATAAATAATTTAACAAACAGTAATAACTGAGAAATAGCTGATTAAAATAAATAGCTGAACAAACAAGGGTATAAAGAAGGAGGGAAGGAGGGGGGAATGTTATTCTTTTCATCCTTTTGTTGAAACAAGTATTTTATAAACTCTAGAGATGGGGGTAATCGGGAATGTCTTTTATTCAATGAACTTTGATGAGCTAATCTCTCACCGGGTTTTAAAAAACTGGAACTTTCAATTGGTTACGACAAAACTAACATACGTGGGTTTGCATTATAAAGGTAAACTACAAGGAGAATCAGAATCAAGAAGTGTTACAGATGGGAACTGAGGAGGGGGGGGAGGGTTCCAGTATCTATATTAAGGAGGAATTTCTTGTGAATGTGTATATTTATTTCAACCGCCGTTCTCAATATTTATGTAGTACATAATCCTTTTATCTAATAACCCTAAGAAAATGAGACATCTAGCGAATTCACTAATATCAGTGATTCATAAAGTTTGACTGACAGCCATACTTCATATGAATACTTTTGACTTTTATTGAAGAAACAGAAATAAGAAAGAATACTTTACCTGTTTCATTTTCATCCTTTTATTTTTAAGTAGACACAAGCATTCAGGGTCCTCAGTATCTCGAACGATTTGATCAAAAATTAAATGAATGGCCAAATACGATACGAGTTCGGAGAGAACACCAATAAAATAAATCTTTTTTGTAGGCTTCATCTGGGTGTCAGAATCAGACAACACTGAAATTGAAGGATTTAATAATAATAAAAACGAGATCATATCCAGCAAATTGACTTTGATCAAAATATTGAAGCACTTTATAAAAGAAAGAAAAAAAAGATATAACCCTTTGCTCCAGTAAATTTGGAGATGATCCATCACTTAAGTAGGGACAAGGTAGACACACTATCGATTGCATTTGAATGCTCTCTCAAATATGATAATCGTTTCAATTGCAAATACAATTCAAAGACCTTAAATGGACCCTAAATTGACACATAATTCCAGTTATTGCCTTTAGATCAGTTAAGCGGAGTGGTTTTCATGATTAAAAAATTCTGCAGGCCCATTTTAACAAAGACAACATTACGCGCAACGAAATGATAAGCAACGCATAAATATTTAATATTTATTAAGAAAAAATAAATAAACATAAATAGATTTAATCACAAATGAATTATTTTAATTATTTATATTGTGTTATATTACTTTAATATCTAAATTTGGCATTTAAATTAGTAAAAATTTAATTAAATTAAAGTCGATTAAAATAGATTTTTGATAAAATTTTATAGTAATAATTTTATATTATATTATACATATGACAAGATTTTATATTGTATAAATAAATTTTAATAAAAATCGATTTAAATAATTTTTATTAAATTCATATGTTAATTTTATATTTTAGTTATTTAAATAATGGATTCCTGGGCTTTGCCCAAGCCTCGGCACGCGGTAGACTTGTATATTTGATTCAGTAATCACGCACTAGCTTAATCATCGCGTTATTCTTCAGTTTTGAATCATGAGGTGTTCAATCAGCAATTTCAAATAAATTAAGAAACTCTGGTTTGATTTCAATTCCTCCTTCCTGTTAACTCATCAAGGAATCATCCATTTTATAGGATTTTTTTTATCTTGGAACATGTTGTGATTCTCACTGTTGCTTCTCTTCTAATCGCAGATTTTGCTAACGATTTGATGTGATCATCCCTGTCGCTTTTCTTATAACCAAAGATTTCTTTGTCTATTATTTTCATTTGGTATTTGCTTCCTTGCTTGATGACCCATGTCTTCTAGACATAGATCTCATTGCACTTCATCTTCGTGCATCAGTACCTCACAGATTTTTCCGTGGTTTTTGCTTTAGCTGTTCGGATTCATTCAAATTAATGCGTAGTTTCGTAAGACATCATAAATATTAAAAAACTTCTTCCTCCAGTCGTTATATTTTTGCTGTAATTTTATTTTTTTTATAATTCAGTAACAACAAGAAATGTTCCAATACCTTTGCTCTCTGAAATATCTAAATTGTGTATTTGGCATAATCGTTTTATTCTTTGGTGTCAAGTCATATAGTGGCTAATCGGAAAATGTCAGTTGAATTAAGATATTCAGGCATGAGTTCAGTTCATCTTTCCAGTTTATCCTTCGCAGACACTAAAATAACGCGTCCTGTATTTTATTGTAATTTCTGAAATATCTAAATTGCGCAATAGCATGATTATCGGGTTATTTCTTTACCCATACAGAGTAATTAATCATCTTGTGAATTTTTTGCATGTCAAAACCATACGGACACTCCTAAGGAAAAACGACATAATTTTGGCTCTTCAAACGTACATAAATACGGCATCACTCACATGAAATCTTAGCAAATATTCAGGCTCTGAGCAAATTTTATCAAACTTGTGACTTTTCTAGACCTTTTTTCAGGCCAGAAATTGCCAGACCCCACCATCTCAATTTTTTTTCGTTGTATTTGGTAAATATATTAATATGAAATATCAGTATAATTTGCTAGTCAAATACCTTTTCGTAGATTAGAATTCTAAGATTGTGCTATGAATCTGAATTATTCAGCAAGGGACAGGGGGGAGGACAAGGTTTTTTTCAAATTTCTTTTAATTAAGATAAAAGCAGATATAAATATCTAGAGAGGGGGGTGTCTTGTGACTTTTTTAGACCTTTTTTCAGCCCAGAAATTCCCAGACCACACCATCTCAATTTTTTTTTCGTTGTATTTGGTAAATATATTGATATGAAATATCAGTGTAATTTGTTAGTCAAACACCTTTACGTAGATCAAATTCTAAGATTCAGATATGAATCTGAATTATTCAGACAAGGTTTTTTCAAATTTCTTTTAATTAAGATAAAAAGCAGATATAAATATCTAGAAGGGGGGGGGGTCAATAAAAACACCAAAAAGGCATTTTTCAAAATATAGGGAGGGGAAGGGGTAATTGCAAGAATATATTCGGGAATACACACAATTAAATTGGAAAAGAAGGATTAAGAAAGAAGATATTTTTTTTTCTAACGGCTAGATTTGGATGCTATGGCTGTCTCGAGCTGTATAATTGTAGTTGCATAATTATTTCATGGTTGCATTGAACGATTGTAGTTAGTGCTAAAGGTGTTTTCAGTCAGAACTTTAAATTTATCGCCTGCAGGTTCAACTTAGAAAGACCTTAAAAATACTCTTCATTCTAACTCTTTTGCTGTATTAAAGCAACTTTCAGGCTAGACAGGTCTTTACATTTCAGGGTGTAAACTTACAATCTCCTATTAGGCGGGTGCATCCCCCTAGTCGTATTCTTTATCCATAAAGAGAAACATTCGCCACCTCCCACTCCCCCTTGAGCTTAAAAAGACTGGCCCTGACACTTTAACTTCATTCCCTCCTCCATTAGACAAAACAGAACAGATTTGGCGAAGCTATGACCTTGAAAGACGTACTTAAGAGAAAAAAAAAACACACCTCCCCTTTAGTCAAATTCCATCCATCCATCTGCACCTACTATGTAGCCTAATTTCGATTTTTGTTCTCCACAAATGCAACTATAGCCCAAAACAACATTAAAAATCACCATCTTCAAGCTCAAACTCATGGCGTCAAGATTTGACTTCTATTGTTCTAAATTATGAGCCAGCTACAATTGACATTTGTACGACCTCAACGCGTTAATGTACACAAATATTTAGGTTTGCATATACGATTTTTCTCTATGGTCACGGAGGCTGCTAATTATATATAGTCAATTATTAATGACAATGACCTTGCAAAGCCACTTTTTTAGGTAAACAAAAAAAAATTCTTTTTAGAAAAGAAGATTTTAAACAAAAGAAGACAATTCATAGTCTATAAAATCTAATTATAGGCCGATCATAGGTCGGTTATTGATGATCATAAAGCTGAAACTCCACTTTTTTAAGGCAATGCTAGCAAAAAATGTTCATATAAGAAAACTGTTTTTTTGTTGTTTTTTTTTTTATGAAAAGCAAGCAACTCAAGGACTATACAATCTGATTATAGATTGATAAAGACTGAAATAAACAGATCATAGGTGGATCATTGATGTTTTTAAGGCAAAACTAGCAAAAAATGTTCATATAAGAAAACTGTTTTTTGTTTTTTTAAGAAAAGAAAGCAACTTAAGGTCTATAGAATCTGATTATAGATTGATAAAGACTGAAATAAACAGATCATAGGTGGATCATTGATGTTTTTAAGGCAAAACTAGCAAAAAATGTTCTTAAATTTTTTTTCAAACAGTTCGTGGTAACGAACTGTAGTAAGCAGTGACCCGGCTCAATAGTAGCTGAGACTCTAAAAAATGGAATTTTGATAGCAATAGTTACATCAAAAGAATTGCATTTTAATGCTAATTATAAATATATAAGTTTCATCAAGATCAGTTACACCCATCAAAAGTTACGAGCCTAAGAAACTCTACCTCATTTTAGAAAATAGGGGAAAACACACCCCCTAAAGTCATACAATCTTAACGAAAATCACACCATGATATTCAACGTATCAGAAAACCTAATTGTAGAGGTTTCAAGAAGACAGATCACGGATGCGTGTCTATTTGCTTTTTTGTTTGTTTTTTTTTCCAGGGGTGATCGTATCAACTCAGCGGTTGTAGAATATCGCGAGAGGGCTCATTCTAACGGAAACTAAAGGTTCTAGTGCCCTTTTCAAGTGACCAAAAAATTGGAAGGCCTCTAGGACCCCTCCCACGCTCATTTTTTCCCCAAAGTCACTGGATAAAAATTCTGAAATAGCTATTTTATTCACCATAGTCGAAAAACCAAATAACTATGTCTTTAGGGACGACTTACTCCCCCACAGTTCCCATGGGAGGGGCTGGAAGTTACAAACTTTGACCTGTGTTTACATATAGTAATGGTTACTTGGAAGTGTACAGATGTTTTCAGGGTTTTTTTTTGGTTTAGGGGGGAGAATTGAGAGGGGGGTACGTGGGAGGATATTTCCATGGAGAAACTTCTCATGGGGGAAGAGAATTTCAACAAGGGGGCGCAGAATTTTTTTTGCATTATTTGAAAAAACAATGAAAAATAAATATGAAAAGTTTTTTCTACTGAAAGTAAGGAGCAGCATCAAAACTTAAAAAGAACAAAACTTATTACGCATATGAAGGGTTTACTTCCTCGTTATACCTCACTCTTAATGCTAAAGTATTTTTAGTAATTTCAACTATTTATTCTACGGCCTTTGTGATTCAGAGGTCATTCTTAAGGAATTGGGACAAAATTTAAGCTTCAGTGTACAGAGCGAGGTATCGACGAGGGTTGAACCCGCTCATATACGCTATAAAAACTTACGAATATAGAAGTTCGTTATGTAAGTTAATTTGTAAGTTACGTTTATTTTTTATCAATGAAAACGTTTGTAAAAAATTAAAAGTTATAGTTGCTTTTTTAAGTAATCAAAAAATCGGAGGGCAACTAGGCCTCCTCCCTCGCTCTTTTTTTCCAAAATCTTCCGATTAATTACAAATAATTAATATACAAAATTGTTTTTAATTATTTATGTGCGGAGAGCCAAGATCAATACATGCATTAATTAAAAAACGTTCAGAAATTAAATAAAAAAACAAGTTTTTTTAAATGAAAGTAAGGAGCAACATTAAAACAAAACGAACAGAAAACACTCCGTATATAAAAGGGGCTTTTCCTTCTCAACGCCCCGCTCTTTACGCTAACGTTTCTTATTGTTTTAAAAATAGAGCTAAGAGAAAGAGTCAAACTTTAGCGTAAAGAGTGGGGCGTTGAGGAGGAAAAGCCCCTTTCATATAGAGAGTAATTTTTGTTCGTTTTCAGTTTTAATGTTGCTCCTTACTTTCATTAAAAAAAAACTTTTTTTTATTTAATTATGAATAGAAAGCAACTTACGGCTTATAAAATTTGATTTATCAATAAGCTGTGACTGGGACGAAAATTTTCTGCTCATATAGCTTTCAGATATCTTCCTTGCTTCCAAGTTTGGAGTTGTGCTAGGGCTATAGTAGCTATTTGGCGGAGATGAAGATGATCTAGGTCGCTGATCTAGTATTTGATGCGCTGAACACGATCCGTCTCATCCTCCTATAGCAATCAAAAATAGATCACTAGCTTATCAAGACAGCCTTTTAGCAATGAGCTAAAAAGATAATTTGTAATTCTCTTACAAGACAATAACAACTCATAACAACCAAAGATAGAATATTAGGCTGTCTAATTATACTTTAGATGATAAGCAAAAATGACATAACAGGTCACAACGAGAAAATAATAGCCAAAAACAGAATATAAAATTTTTCAATTAGCCTTTGGTGAAAACCCAAAAAAAAAACTCCTAAGCACATGTAATAAGAAAATATAACAACCAAAAACAGACTATTCAGCTGTTTGATTATCCCTTTGGCAACGAGCAAAGAAGATTTCATGAGTATCTGACAAGAAAATAGCAACCAAAAATATATAATTGAAATATTTCTTGAGAAAAAAGCTTTCACGAATCTTTATCAAGAAGTTAAAAACCTATTACAACCGAAAACAGAATATTAAATTATTCAACCACTCTTTTTGTAATGAGCAAAAAAGATTTCACGAACCTCTAGCAAAAATATTGCAAAAAAATAAAATATTTAATTGTCCAGCTTGCAGCGAGCCTATAACAAGAAGATTATAAATTATAAATGATTATAAAGTAGAATATTAAATTGTTCAGTTTTTTTTTCTTCTAATGAATAAAGAAGATTTTACAAGCCACTAACAAGAAAATAACAGTCGAAGGCAGAACATAAAATTGTTTAATTAGCATTTTGGCAATGAGAAAAAAAAGAGTTCAGAACCATTAACAAAAAGACGACAAACTATAACAGCCAAACACAGAATATTAAATTGTCCAATTACCCGTTTCGTAACGAACAAAAAAGCTTTCACGAGCCTCTAAAAAAAATAATAATAGCCTATAACAACCAAAAGCACAATATTGAATTGTTCAATCGCTTTTTTGGACATGAGCAAAGAGTACCTCAAAAACCACTAACAAAAAATAGCAACCGAAAATAAAACAAGTAATTGTTTAATTATCCTTTTGGGAATGAAATTTTTTTTTAAGAAATAAAAGTAAAACAGCCTATAGCAGCCAAAAGCTGAATATTAAATTGTTTGATCAATTTTTGGCAACCAGCAAAGAAGATTTTACAGATCTTTAACAAGAAAATACCAAAAAAAAGGGAAGATTAAATCGTTCAATTAGCCTTTCAGCAATAAGCAAAAACGCTTTCATGAACCTTTCAACAACCGAAAACAGAATATTAAACTGTTCTTTGGCAATGAGCGAATATCCTTTGGCGAATAAGAAAATATCAACCAAAAATGAAAAGTAAATGGTGCAATTAGCCTTTTGGCAATGATCCAAAAAGCTTTCGAGAGCCTTTAAAAAGAAGATAAAAACATCTAGCAACGAAATCAGAGCATAAAATTGCTCAATAGCCTTATCACAATGAGTAACGAAGATTTTTCTCACCCCTAATAAGAAGATAGGGATGTCAGCTGTGCAGACCTAAGTAGAAAAATTCGATTAGAAATTTGTAAAAGAAAATAATGGAAAATGTTACAAGCAAAAGTTTTTCGCAAACACAAAGGATATTACTTTCCTTAGAATTAGGACTTCCTACGTCGGTCGGAGCAAAAGGTGGCAACGATGCCTTCCATGAAAACCTCTCCGGTGTCTTCAGCCAAAGATCATCAAGGGCTTTTCTTGAGAGTACTTCGTCTTTTCTAGGCATCTTCCAAGTATAACCTTCTGTCGCCCAAGAAGTCAAACTCCAGGATGAGTTCAACAACAAACATCATTAGGAATGCGATTGCAACCCATTCTAACCATATACCCCCGCTATAGCTGCAAACAGCTTATGACTTTATCAATAAAGACTTTAAAGAGTGGCTGTTTAGTCTTCTCTCTAATGAATGAGTTGGTAATTTTGTCCATCTAGGTGATTCCAGAATTCGTCAAAGACAATTATATTTAAAACTTCAGACTCTTTTTTCTAGCAGTTTTTTCAGCGCCAACCTTTCAGAACCATGCATTAGTACTTAGAGAGCATCACTATTGAAGAATATACTACAACTAATATTAACAAATCGTTTCTGCTCCAAGCCAGCCAGAGCTGTGGATACTCATCTTCAATTTCACTCCTGAGATTTCAGCCTTTTTTGAAATGTACAGTTGCTTAAGTGAGTACACAAAACTACTTTGAAAATAGTAATGAAAAAATTTAGATTATCTTCCTTAACTTTTCGAAGCCCAATGTTTCAGAATTATACCTAACGACTGTCTAACATATAAAATTCCTATTCATCGAATAAAATAATGTATAAAGATGTAAATTTATGTACAAAAACGTAGTAAATTCGTGTCTTAGTAAAAATTCGTTCTTAACGTAAAAATTAAATAAAATTTGTTTATTTCAACCGCGACATATTGTAATGCGGCAAGCATTGATTAAAAATTAATTAGAAGCCTCGAATGAGTTCAAATAGGAATGATTTCTTGATTAATTCAAATGGACTAAATTAACAAAAGCAAAAATTCTTCATTCAACATCTGAATTTACAGACCTGACCAAAACTTCATATTCTTATCGCTAAATAGCTTGGGTTAGCAGGAGAAAAATATGAATTTTTGAGCGAAAATAAAAAAAAAATCGAAGAATAAAAACCAAAATATTTAATTTAAGAAATAACTGTAGTTTACTTCTATATTGGACACTTCGAACTGCTTTTTTTAATTTATATGTACGCGGGAAGGTCCCATTTTGAAATTATTCTCCCGCAGATAGCGGAAAGAGAAAGCACCAAATTTCCTTTTTCCTCCTACTTTAATACCGATTACCCCTTATCTACCTGAACTAACTTATAACTTCTATAACCGAATTAGAATAAAAGATTTGCAATATTTCACTACAGTTTTCTGCGAAAGCATTACTGGTTCTATGCTATTCAATTGGTTTTGAAGAAAAGAAGAAAAAATAAATAAATAAAAATGAGGTAGTAATATACACCCAGCACTGTAAAGCTATGAAATGATTATGTAGAAAAAAGGAAAGAAAGAGAGAATGAGAAAAATAGCCTTGATCAAGTCTATATGAATTGATTTTGTAGAGGAGGAAATAAAACGAAAGTGAGGTTGACGAGGGAATTTGAAGGTAAACCAAAAATATTTCAAACTAAAAAAAAATCTCTTGCCATTCTGTATCTATTTTAAGCAAAATAGAAATAAGGATAGTCCAGGTGTTTTGATTGTAAATATTATTACTTACTCACCTGGAGCCATACCTTTATTCGTTTAATCTTTTTTTGACGTTTATAGCGTTAAAACTTATATTTATGACGTTTAGGATTAGTGACAATAGTCACACTGAAAATCACATTTATAACGTTAGGGTGTAAATTTACTAACTCTATTCATTGTGACTATTGTGATGTAATTATTTATATCAGTTTGGGATAGAGAGGGGATGGAGTAGAACTTATTCCTCTGTCCACCAAACTCATGGACACTAAATTGAGCTTGGCACTAGTAAATTGAGAGGGTTTTGCCGAATAAAAAAAAAAATCAAATATATCTCAACAAAGCCAAAAAAGAGAAAGTCATTTTTTTTACAATTCTCTGAAATCACGAAACCGAGATCTACTAAGTTCACAGTGCTCTGATACAAAATCGACTATTAACTCTGTTAAGTAAAAATACTTAAACTAAACCTGCTAAAGAGAGACTTCGTCCCCCCTGAAATTCCTTTCCCTGTTGTGCGTGAGATGAAAATACTAGGTATCATTTTCTCACATGATAGCACCTTTACTACCCATATTAATAGTGTGACCTGTAAATGAAACACATCTCTGCAAACCCTTTGAAAAACGCGCCGCTTCGGGTGCAACGCCCACAGTCTTCTACGGGCATACCTGTGCTACGTACGCCACATACTTGAATACGCCTGTCCCGTCTGGGGCCCGTCAGTATTAAGAACCACCTATCTATTGCAGGAACTAGAGTCAGTCTAAAAGGGCGACCAGGAACATCCTGAGTAATAGAGACATTTCCCACCATGATTCTCTGCTAACCCTTGAGCACCAAAGTTTGGAACTCCGTTTGGGTAACCTTATCCAGAGGTTTGGTAAAATGCTGCTGTCTAACCCTGCTCACCGTGACATTGTACCACCAGCAGCCCTGACAGTCAGCCGTACGAGACAGAAGCTAAAATTTGTGCCAGTGTGTGCTCGGACAAATCGCTACCAGAACGCTTTCGTCCCTTTTTTTACGTCAGTCAATATATGATAGTGCCTAATAACAAGTTTTGTATTTCAACATCAAATTAGTCATTTGAGCTACGATTGTTGTTTAAATAAACCTTTCTCTCTCTCTCTCTCTCTCTCTCTCTCTCTTAGTGAAGATCAAAGATCAGCAATTGAAACTTTTCAGCTTACATTTTCACTTCTAATCCGTGTGATAATTTCAATCTCTTCAACACTCTGCCATCTTCATCCATCTGAAAATAAAAAGAAATTTATAAAAAAAAACAAGGTCAAAATTTTGTTTTTTGTTGAAGTTTGTAATTGGCTAGAACCTTCAAAATAGTGACAACACTGTAGAATTGGATGATTTCACAAAAATAGAATCAATTTTGTCCCTATTTGTTAGCCTGTAAAGTTTATGCCTCGTATTGTAACTTACTTGAATTACAAAGAACAAACAATAAACACTAGAAAAACATTTTTTCACATTTTACCAAAAAGATTTTGTAAGGAGATAAAAATGCTGTTGCCAAAAAAAGGGGCTGCCGGGATCATCACGCTTGAAGTTATACTCCTTGCTTTTTCTTTTTACCTTACCATACATTTACCTTCTTCCACATTAATTAATTTTTATCTTACCTTACTTACTATTTTTTTTACCTTACCTCACTTTTAAAAATAATTTACCTGTTTTCAAAGAACCTTCCAAGAGTTCTATAAAAAAATTTAGGCTATTCTAAAAGATCACTTCAACCTCATTCCTTTAACTTTTCACCCCCTACTTCCATTAGTTATTAGAAGTATTGGTTCCAATAAATGTTTCAAGATATTAAAATGACTTTTCTCCCAATTTTATCACTTAATTTATTTAAAACCCAGATCAACATTAAATTCAAAGTCGAAAAAACAAAAACAAAGAAAAATGGAATGTGAAAAAAGAAAGAAAAGTAGCCTCTAGGTATCTCCTGCTTCAAATGTACGTACTTACGAATACCCAAAGAGGAAGAAGAAGAAATAGTAATGAAATTTAATGGCGTAAGAAGAATGCCAATAAAGCAAAGGCAGCTATTCAACTTAGAGCAATGTAGAATGCTACAAATAAAGCCAGTTGGCAATTAAAGGTGTTGTATTTACCTATTACCATAAAAAGTGATTAAATTAAAAGATAATGTTTAAAGCAAATGCGAGTGCATAAACTCTTCTATTCTCATGCCTCTTTGAAAATTGGTACATACTTGAGACATAGGTGGAAAAGATAAAGACTTAGGATAAAGAACAAGTAATTGAGAGCCCCCCTCACAATCATGGTATTTTTTTTTCCGTTTTGAGTTATATGTCGCTCTTTATTTGAATTGTGCGTACAAATTTTATTCGTTGGATATTATGCAAAAAGTTGTAATCGAACATGTTATATCGCTTTCATACTGTGTCTTTTATAACGTTCAACACTTTGAAACTGATCAGGGACAAAAGTTTTAAAACGATGTCCGAGCCCCCTGAATGCCCACTGCCAACAAATCGTGCTTTTTACTGCCAGGGAAGAATCCCTGACAGTTTCATGCCAAATAGAAACTCATGATCAAACATTCCCACCTCCTTTTCTAATATAATACCTATCAGTGAACAAACGATAAATTTCATAAATTGTGGGCCTTAGCCTAGGGGCTGATTTATTAATAAAAAGTCTTCGTATGCTAACGTTGTCCTGTTTGCTGATTGAATTAGACCCTTTTTAAGATGGTGAGTTATTTTTTTTTTTGCTGAGCAAACCTATCTAATATTTATTTTTCCATTTATTTAAATTCCAACAGACTAAATCAAAACGCAGATTCTGAAGTGAAGACTTGACAGTTATAAATTTTAGGCTACAAAGGACTTGGCTTCGTTCTTTACTAGGATGTAGAGCCTTCTGCGGCGATAGTAAGGATCATCGCAAAGGCTATAATAAAATTACAAATAACATATTTTGTCTAGTCTTATTCCATAATTCGAAGTCACCATGTCCTACTATATATTATCAGTCTCCTAACAAGGTATTGGTATAAGATGATAAAAACAGGCCACACCTTCCCTCAGACCCAATAGTCATTCCAAATCTTTAACCAGTTAAGGCTTCACTACTAAGATGAATAGAAAATAGACAAATATTATACTTTAGCATTGTTAGCGTATTCACACTATTTATACTATTATCGTTATTCACCGATTAAGAAAAGCCGATACATCAATTATAAAAGGAGAGCAAATCGCGTGCGGTTGGAGCGGGAGGATGTCATAAAGAAGACTTAAGGGAAATTGGAACTTCCTGAGAAGGTGTAAAGAGGCTTTGAATAGACTAAGATGGGGGAGGAGCGTGCGTAGCTGTGTTGGCCTTGGGAGGCTTGGTGCTGCTCTGAGTTGCTAGTAGCATTAGTAGTAGTAGGAATACAGCAATTAGCACATGGCTTAATAAGTACTTTGCTACAGCCATTTGCATAATCCATGGAAAACTTACAGAGTTGTTTTTCAAGCAGCAGTTTTCATGTTCAGAGAGCTTTATGACGGAACCTTGAGAACTATCTTCTTCGGTGCTTCCTTCTTCTCTCACTTGTTTCTGCTTTGAGTTTTTCTTAGAATGTGCCATTTCCAGTTTTGATCTAAGCTCTCCAGAAAGCTTCAGCTTTCTTATTAAACCTGGTGTGCTGTGTTTCTCTTCTTGTCTAAAAAAGAGAAAATTAATGGTAAAAAGATATGACATATGAGAAGCATATAGATCACCTCAGCTTTCTAAAAAAAAATACCGTAGCAGCTACTGACACCTAAAAACATGGTTTTGAGCTCAAGCAAAGAATTTGACTCAAGCCATAAGAAATTCAAGAAGTGTACAATTGTAAAAATCCCGCAGTGGAGACTTTGAAATATCATAATTTAAAAAACCATATGTAGTTTCTGCATTCGACGTTAGTAAAACACGTTCTTTCAATGGCGTCAATCTATGAAATTTTAAGTGGGGGGGGGGACAAAGCGTGTTTTTCACAATCTAGACGGGGATTTGGTCACTTCTCAAATTCAGTAAAGGAATTTTACAAAATTT